>NC_136938.1:2283312-2502871 GCF_949987615.1 Pollachius pollachius | reverse complement strand
GGGGGGGAGGGGGACATGAGGGACCTTTCTGTGGCTTATCCCAATAATAATAAATATAATACATAAAACATGTTGTAGTCCAACCACCCAGCCTCTTCATAACATGAGGGCCCAGGCAGCGAGACGGCCTCAGTGTGAACCATGTTAGCTCCTGAGCTGCGTGTGACGCCCAGTGAGGCCCTACCTGGGAGAGTACGGGATGGTCTTCGGCCTGATTTGGTTAAAGGCAAATGTCAGCTTCTGAGCGGCTCGCTGCTGCTGGATCTCCTGCAGCGGAAGAAAGATACGGGTCAGCACGCCCTGCAGGATTAACATGTCCACCTGATCCTATGATGGCCTCTTTATGATGCAGGGCTGCCAATGGGTCTCTGAATGGGAACCAGTGGAGCGGATGCAAATACATACAGGACAGGAACTGGGTTTCAAAGCTACTTCTCTAGAACTGCAAGGTAACAGTGTGACCCACTGGGCTGCTTGGAAACATTGGCTGACAGGCTGCAGGTACATGAAGTTTGGTTTATGAAGTGTGACTGAGTGAGTGAGATTGCGGGAGAGAGATTGTGAGAGAGAGAGAGAGAGATTGCAGGAGAGAGATTGCAAGAGAGAGATTGCAAGAGAGAGATTGCGAGAGAGATATTGCGAGAGAGAGAAGTGAGAGTGTCCTACCCTGAGACAGAGGTGCAGCACCGTCTCCTCCTTGTAGATGCTCTGCCAGGTCTGCACCACCTCGGGCAGGAAGGACTTGACGATGTACAGGTGTCCGGGCTTGAGGAGGTCGTACTCGGACCAGGTGCACAGCACCTTGAGCGCCCTCCGCAGGCCGCCGCCCATCTCCTCCTTGCTCAGGAACTCGATCTTGGCACAGAGGCCGCGCTGCGCCCAGGAGGACATGCTGTTGTTGATGGTGTTGGGGGAGCTCTCCTCCAGCCGGTACACCGTCACCGGCTCCCCTGGGGACACACACCGCTGCTGTCAGCACCACCACGACCCTGATGGCTCAGGATTAGGGTTAGGGTTAGCTAAAAGCTACTTCTCTAGAACTGCAAGGTAACAGTGTGACCCACTGGGCTGCTTGGAAACATTGGCTGACAGGCTGCAGGTACATGAAGTTTGGTTTATGAAGTGTGACTGAGTGAGTGAGATTGCGGGAGAGAGATTGCGAGAGAGAGAGAGAGAGATTGCAGGAGAGAGATTGCAAGAGAGAGATTGCAAGAGAGAGATTGCAAGAGAGAGATTGCGAGAGAGATATTGCGAGAGGTTAGCTAACCCTAACCCCGACCCTGAGGGGACACACACTGCAGAGGGCCGGTATCAGCACCAGATAGATTACCTTTCATATGTTGGCTATTTCAAGATTTATTCATGTAAAGAGATGAAAAAAAAACAAAGCTAATGTTTGATGTATCATTCTGTACTTGGAAATAAAGATAAATAAAAAGAAAAGTTATCAAAAGTGAAAGAAAACTAATGATGATTCCTTCCTTGTAAAATAACACTTCATTAATCACCGGGCGGTAACCCAGAGCAGGAAGGATAGCGATAAGATGAGTAAGCACAAACTCCTTCAGGACTGGTCTGACTGGTTGGATAAGGGTGTGTCTTTAACCAGTCACTGAACCTGTTACTACAGGCTGCGACTCACTGTGGTTCTACAGAATGTTCTCCTGCCCCCTCCGCCCTCCCTGAACCTCTGTGTTATTCAGCACATCGCCCCGGGACACAATCCCACATCCGGGTCAGGGAAGGCCACAGCGTGATCTATGTGTTGCCTGGTAACAACCACACTATTTAAAGATAACAAAGGCAGGCGTCTAACTACAGCAACACCCAGATGACAAGGTTCTGGTTCTAGTACCGCAGTACCTCCCAGTCAAAAAAGTAATTAGTTACTTATTACTAGTTACTTCTGTAAATTGTAATGAGATTACTTTACTAGTTACTGCATTTGAAAAGTAACTTCACTACTTATTACTTTACTTTCCCGTTTCTTAATTTACTGCAGATACATGGACAAACATCATAGTCCTATCATCACTTAGTGTTTATTGTATAAATTTATACAAAATAGCATATAAAACCATATGAAAGAACGATATCCCTGTCTGCACAAAGAAATGCCTCACTGTAAAATCCACAAACAACAGGATTAAGTAGGCTATGGTGAGGTCTATCAGTAGCAACACACAAGTTTCAAAACACAGGCTTTGGGAAACATGAGAACAAAAATTAAGTGGTCAATGAAAAATATAAAAAGGTCACTTTATCCCATACAATTAAAACAGAAATGCAATTAAGCGGCGGTGCCACATGATGTTACTTTATGTGTTCCAAAGGGTGAATGAACCTGATCTATTTCGCAAGCTATGGCATTGTAAGTGTGTCTTCCTCTCACCCTCTTGCAGGCAAGAGCAGCCTTCTCAAGTTTTAAAGTAATGCTGTCTATCCAGTGCACCGTCATTCCTAAGTAACTTTTGTTGTTGGCGGACCAAATGTCCGAGGTTGCGGACACATGATCCAGGGAGGACTCGAGTATTTATTTTATATTTATTTTGAGCTTCGATTCCATGTCGGTATAACACTTGTTCAGGTAATGGGAAAATGTCTTCCTGTCGGATGTTGGCTTGCGAGTCGCGGGTTTTTTCTAGTATTTTTCTAAATCCGGGCGATTCAATAGTCGACAGGGGAAGCATGTCTTCTACAATGAACCCTGCAACCAGCCTGTCTTTCTGTGTCACCTGCTTCTGCACTCCAACACTTGAACACTCCTTCGCACAAGCAGCTACGTCACTCAAATCGATCGCTATGGCAACATGCCGAGGCAAGCAGGCGCTGCAGACACACAGGCAGCAAGCATGCATGCACCACAACAGAGCAGAACTTTACACGCAGGCATACACGCCTTGGGTAACGCAGGAAAGCGCGTTACTATAGTCTAGTAAAGTAGTGTAGTTACCAATATTTTAAATGTAATGCGGTACTTTACTTTGTTACCCAAAAAAGTAACATTGTTACTGCTCCCAGTACCACCAAGTACTTCCCAGTAACACCAAGTACCTTATTAGGGAAATTCTCTGCTCTCCCAATACCAGCTCCTACCTCTAGGGGGCACCGGGGTGAAGGGAATATTCTCCCAGTACCAGCTCTTAACTCTAGGGGGCACCGGGGTGAAGGGAATATTCTCCCAGTACCAGCTCTTACCTCTAGTGGGCACCGGGGTGAAGGGAATACTCTCCCAGTACCAGGTCTTACCTCTAGGGGGCACCGGGGTGAAGGGAATACTCTCCCAGTACCAGGTCTTACCTCTAGGGGGCACCGGGGTGAAGGGAATACTCTGCGAAAGCCTCATCAGGTTATTCCGCTCCACGGCTGTGGAGACACACACACAACACACAGGTCAACACACACAACACGCAGGCCAACACACAACACACAGGTCAACACACGGGTAAACACCAAGGTCAACACGCACAACACACAGGCCAACACACACAACACGCAGGCCAACACGCACAACACACAGGTCCACACACACAACACAAAGGTCAACACACAGGTCCACACACAGGTCAACACACAGGTCAACACAGGTCAACACACAGGTCAACACACAGGGAGCTACACCGAGGCTCTCTGCTGTGCGGGGCTGTGAACGAGTATCACTCACACATGACCACTTTACAGTTTAGTAAAATTATGCTTTTTTTAAGTGCCAAAATAAGGACTAAGAAATGAGAACCGATACATTCATTATTTGATGTTTTAAATTTCAAATGGAAATTGTGAAAAGTTGCATTCATATCTCCAACATTATACGATGGCAGCTTTTAAAGATGAGAATCAAACCAGAGGTCTCCATCACAGCGCAGGCGACTGAAGGCTCACCTGAGTACTGGTAGCTCTCCATGGGCTTGAAGGGGGAGCTGATTGCTGAAAAATCGATATCACAATTAATCACAGTTTAGTTACTTCATTTTACTTAACTTTCACAACAACCCTGCTTATCAGTGTGACTGAAAGACGTTTAAATATAAAGTTGTTCACTTGACCAATATCTACCAGTAGCTTCCTGTAACTTCATATTAAGAACAGTGGACCAATATACAAAACCGCTCTTGCGGAATATAAAGACACGATGGGGGCGGAGTTGGAAATATGAAAACGCCATTTTCTTTACTAACGCGCAGACTTCTAAATCTTCATTATTATGGCGTTGAGCCAACGGCAATGGTGCATTACTGCCCCTGTTGGCCTGGAGTGAGTAGTGGGAAAAGTGCGTGAGTGGAAGTCAGGCGAGGCAGACCTCGGATGTGGTCTGAGAGGGACCGTGAGTTGGGTCTGACAACGCCCGCTCTGGAGGTACTTACAGTCCTTCCTGGGGCCCAGGTGGGCATGTCTGGAGGTGTAGAGACAAGCTGCCGCTGGAAGCACAAGCAGGGAACAGGGAGAGTGAGAGGACCTACAGACTAGTGACAGACAGAGAGAGTGAGAGGACCTACAGACTAGTGACAGACAGAGAGAGTGAGAGGACCTACAGACTAGTGACACAGGGAGAGTGAGAGGACCTACAGACTAGTGACCCAGGGAAAGTGAGAGGACCTACAGACTAGTGACAGACAGAGAGAGTGAGAGGACCTACAGACTAGTGACAGACAGAGAGTGAGAGGACCTACAGACTAGTGACACAGGGAGAGTGAGAGGACCTACAGACTAGTGACCCAGGGAGAGTGAGAGGACCTACAGACTAGTGACAGACAGAGAGAGTGAGAGGACCTACAGACTAGCGACCCAGGGAAAGTGAGAGGACCTACAGACTTGTGACACACAGGGAGAGTGAGAGGACCTTCTGACTAGTGACACAGGGAGAGTGAGAGGACCTACAGACTAGTGACAAAAGGAGAGTGAAAGGGCTGCCTCCAGACTAGTGACAGACAGATGGACCAGAGAAAGCCTGACGAAGGAGACGAGAGAGACAACAGTCTTTACCGTTCAGTACGTCCTCGCCCCCGGCCCGTCTGGAGAGGACAAAGAGCAGAACAGAAATCAGCTGAGACTCTGAGACCAACAACCAACCACTGAACACCATATGCTGAATGGTTTACTCAAACATTCAAGGTATAGAAATATCAGTTATTATAATAGAGATGGTAAATATTTGTGAAGTATTGATCTGATACTTACAGGCTGCTGGCCTGGGCAGACTTCACCTGCAGACTCTCCTGGTGCAGCTGCAGACAGTGGAACAAGGGCTTATTATGGGATGCTCAGGACCTCCAGGTAGTATGCTTTACGGTATAATGTACTGCGGTCATTACAAACTGATGCAAGACTGATGATTGGACCAGAGGCCTCCCATGAGCGCTGATCTAGAGTATCACAGCACTGGCACTTTAACTGTGCTGTATTATCAAGCTGTTAACTCATGGCCATCACACTCGCTACTAAAGCAATGTCCACAGCGTCATACTCATACTACCAATAAATGAAAACGTACCGATAAACGTACACAATACACAAACAGATAAATGTACACGACACAACATACCAACAAATGTACACGATACGTCATAGACCATGACAAAGAAGCTGTTGGCAGGAACACGTTTATATGCTGTTGGCAACAGTCCAGTCCCAGAACTACTGGTGTTTGCTGAGCCATATAAAAGATTAAGAAATCGACCCAGTCCTAATCTGTTGGCGCTTATGACTGCGAAACCAATAAATGGCGCTTGTTGAAGTGTCGTATGGAGGCCGTATCACAGGAGAGGGAGGGCTGTTGTACCATCAGCTCGGCTCGTGATCCATGATAAACACTGTCGTGTTGACGACCGCTATCACGGCCCTCCCTCTCTGTGACACTTCTGAACGATCAAAAAGTAACCAGCTGAGGCCCGCCCAGGTTCACCATGGGAGGGAGCATATCTAGATGTGGTTCTGTGAGACTTAGACCTTGTAGTGTCCCCATGGAGAACGAGGCCTGTAGGGTCCCCATGGAGACCTAGACCTGTAGGGTTCCCATGGAGACCTAGACCTGTAGGGTCCCCATGGAGAACGAGGCCTGTAGGGTCCCCATGGAGACCTAGACCTGTAGGGTCCCCATGGAGAACAAGGCCTGTAGGGTCCCCATGGAGACCTAGACCTGTAGGGTCCCCATGGAGAACGAGGCCTGTAGGGTCCCCATGGAGAACGAGGCCTGTAGGGTCCCCATGGAGACCTAGACCTGTAGGGTCCCCATGGAGACCTAGACCTGTAGGGTCCCCATGGAGAACGAGGCCTGTAGGGTCCCCATGGAGACCTAGACCTGTAGGGTCCCCATGGAGACCTAGACCTGTAGGGTCCCCATGGAGAACGAAGCCTGTAGGGTCCCCTTCCCCCCCCTCTAACCGTGACTGTGGCGTGAGGTTCATCGTAGAGGAGGATGTCTTCTGCTGAAACTCTGCTCCTCTCCGTCTTACTGAGAGCTGAGGACAGACCACAGAGCAAGGAGCGCTGATCAGAACCCGATCACATCCAGGGGTGCAGCACGCTAAACTACACATCGGCTCGTCTTGGTCTGAGCCAGTGGAAGATGGGTGTCAGTGCCCTCCTTCAGGACCATGTCACTGATTAAATGGGGGTTGAACTGAGTAATTAATCATATATAATAGACATAAAATGAATGAGTTACAGCAGCTGAGAGTGCGCCACTGAGTCTAATGAATATATAGTATCTGTTTCTCATGTTCTTAAGGAGAAAAGGGTGAGTCCAGTCTGAAGCAGGGAGCCTTACAGGAGTCCGGGTGGAGGAACGGAGGCCCCTGGTCGAACTCTGTGAAGCCAGCGTACGAGTTGACCGTCCTCATGTTGGGCCGGCCTTCAGAAGGAGCCTGTACCCCGGAGAGAGGAAACACAGGCCCGTTAGCAGACTGGCTCGTTAGGAGACACCAACAGGCCCGTTAGGAGACAGGCTAGTCAGGAGCGACCAACAGGCTTGTTAGGGGACAGGCTCATTAGGAGTCACCAACAGGCTCGTTAGGAGACAACAACAGGCCCGTTAGGAGACACCAACAGGCTCGTTAGGAGACACCAACAGCCTCGTTAGGAGACACCAACAGGCTCGTTAGGAGACACCAACAGGCCCGTTAGGAGACACCAACAGGCTCGTTAGGAGACACCAACAGCCTCGTTAGGAGACACCAACAGACTCGTTAGGAGACACCAACAGCCTCGTTAGGAGACACCAACAGCCTCGTTAGGAGACACCAACAGGCTTGTTAGGAGACACAACAGGCTTGTTAGGAGACATGCTCGTTATGAGACGCCAACAGCCTCGTTGTAGAGATGGCAGTCGCTATGTTTAACTCTAGGATGTTTGGTCAAATAGTCAATGGTTGGTCTTAAACGTAGAAGGAACTTTAGCAGTACATATTTAGTGATTTAACTTAGAGGTAGTCATTTCAGGTAAACAATGGCTAGGTGATGAGGAGAGCCATTTTGATCATATGAAGCTAAGTGGTGTCTGGTGTGAGGCCCACCTGCGGCCGGCTGCGGGCGCCCGGGCTGGGCTGTCTGCTGGGCGCTGGCAGCCTGTCTTTGGGCGAGGAGGACTGAAGCTCCACGGCGTCCTTGTGTCCTGCAGGAGCACAACACGAGTCAGCATGGCCGTTACGCCCCAAAGGGCCCCAGGACAGGCCCCTCTAGCCTGACAGATCCACCATAGTCTTCACTACCTGAAGGCAGTCAAGATCTACCAGGACCCTGACATGGAACTCATCTAAACTTCTCCTAATTCTAACTCCTATAAATATCCTCATAGATATTGTGTGCAGCCCCAATGGAGTGTCGGCCCAACACTGAACCCTGTCCTGATCACAGTGGGTAAATCAGGATGTCCTTGTGGCGTTTGGATGCGCAGTACTCATTACTCCCTGTAGAGGCGCTCATCATGCTGCCTGCCTCACTCGGTACATTTCACATCAAGCACCAAACAGGAGGACGGTTGATTGTTTCAGAATTTGCTCCACAAACGTCGCGTTCCAGGGAGACGCCGATTCCTATTATTTATTTTATTGCCGTCATCCCAACGAAATCAGGAAGAACCAAACCAAACCTAAAACATTTCTCGCTGGTCAACTGTCAGAGTGGCTGATCTGCCTCGAGCGCCAGCAAGGCGAGGAAACGGACGCATGCGGGACTCCTTCAGACCCTGCGTTGCTGCTGCTCGAGGCTCAGCTCTAGAGAAACACCATGGGGGGGTTCATCAGCTCTAGAGGACCCCCATGGTGGGGGTTCATCAGCTCTAGAGGAGCACCATGGGGGGAGGGGGGTTCATCGGCCGCTTTCTTTTGGTGAGCAGGAGGAATGCTGTAGAACACTTCATTAAAGCAATCAGAAAAGACGGATTCTCTGAATGTTGTAACGGATGATGGCCACAGTTTATCTCAATCATTTGGAAACGTACATCACCTCCACCTGTCATTCAACACAATCCTCAACCAATCACTGAAGGCCGTAACCTACAGCCGACCGATCCCTCATTCTCAAAGTCACGTCATGCAGAGAACCAAGACCCCGACAGAACCAGCTCGCCTCAGACGGGCGAGGGACGGACGGAAAGATGCAGGAAGAGCTCCTACGGCAGAACCTCCTCCAAACCAAACCTCTGCTGCAGGGGGCCGGTCCAGGCGGGACGCTCTGGTGCCTTCTGGGGGCCTCGCACTCTTCTCTGCTCTTCTTTTTCTGGGGTCTTCTGGGCTCCCCTTCAGGGGCTGGAGCCGCGGGGGGCGCCGTTTCTCGAGCGTCGCTGTGCGAGGACGTCGGGGTGTTTTCGTCGGTCGCCATGTCGACCACGTGGGCGTCAGCCACTCTAACCCGCCGGCTAGACGGGCTGGCTCTTAGCGAATGGCCCTCGTCGTCGCAGAATGCCTCGTTCACGAAGCCCCCGCCCCCCACCCTCCCCCCGTCCCCGAACTCCCCCTCCGACTCAGAGTAGGTGGGCAAGCGCGCGGCTCGGCCAGAGTTTGAACCCTTGGAAACCACGACAACGGTAGGGTACACACACACACAGTCGTCCTCCTTCCTCTCCACCTCCCCCTGGCCGTACTTACCGACGAACGCCCCGAACTCCACCACGGTGCTGTCGGTGGGGGGGGGGCGGTAGGGCCCGGTCAGGGTGAGTTCCGGGTGGCTGGAGCCACTGGGTTGGGAGGGGGTGCTGCTGACGTAGAAGCGGGCCCCCGGGGAGGGCACGTTGGGCAGGCTGGCGGAGGAGTCGGAGATGCCGGGCTCCTGTGGACGGCCCAGCTGCCTCTGGGTGAAGGAGTTCCCCCGGTGCCGCAGCTCGGGGGGGGACGCTGCCAGGGCCCGGGGCGGGAAGCCCCCGGACACACCCGCCTCAACGCCTGCCAGGTTCCCCAGCCCCATCCAGCCCCTCCGCTCGCCCCCCAGGGGGGCGCCGGGGTCCGGCCCATGGCCCAGCCCCGCCCTGCGGCCAGCGTCCGGCACCCCGCCCCCCCCTGCCCCCAGGCCGAACAGGGAGTCGGCCAGGTTGCCCCCCGCCTGCGGGTAGGAGGAGCCGAAGGGGGAGCCGAAGAAGGCCCCCACGCTGCGCTTGGCCAGTGCGGAGGGCTTGGACTGGGGGCCCGCGTCCCCGGGGCCCAGGCTGGGGCCCACGTTCTTGGAGAGGCTAAGCTCACGGCTGATCTGGTTGTGCACCTTGCTGGCCTCCGAGGCGCGCTGGGCGGTCAGGGCCTTCAGCGTGTCCACGGTCAGCGCCGACAGGTCCTGGAGGTGGCCGATCTGGGAGTCCAGCGTGTGCAGCGAGCGCTTGATGTAGTTCACCTTGTTGCCCACCTCCTTTAACTGGATGCCCATGGTCTCCACGCTGCAGGACCAGAAACAGAGTCAGTGCTGGCACCTTTGAAAACCTGAGTCCTAACAATTATTAGAGCTTGGTACTTGGTTCTATGAATCCTAACTGGACCGACATCGATTTATTGTTGTTTCTCTTTCTTCTGACAAATGTACTTATTGTAAGTCGCTTTGGATAAAAGCGTCTGCTTAACGCCCTGAAAATAAATGTAAATGAGTCAAAACACTGGGAAATCAAACCAGAGGAACAGCACCACCTCTGGTGAAACATTGGTCACTGGAGAACATTACGGACATCGCAAGCAACACATTCTAGACCAAATGTAATAAACCCCCAAAATCCAACAGAGTCCCACGGAGAACCCAGACGCCGCTCACCGGTCGGAGGTGATTCGTATGCGCTCCTCACTCCCCGAGTGGAACTCGTCGTCCTTCTCGTGGAAGTAGGTCTCCAGACACTGCGTCTCAAAATCATGCAGCTTCTTCTGGTCCTCCTCGGTGAGGAACAGCTCTGTGAGACATCACAGACAGAAGGGTCAACATCACAGGCAGAAGGGTCAACATCACAGGACAGAAGGATCTATCTAACTATATGGTGTTTTAAGACTACAGTATGGTTACCATATTGTATTGATCCAGGACAGTATGTTAACAATATATTGTACTGTAACTACAGTACGGTAACCATGATAACTTTCTTGCAACGTAACAGTACAGAGCAGCACTGTAACCACATCGTTAGCAACGGCACGGGATGGTCACGGCGTTGCATAGAAACGCTGTGGTAACAGGAAGTGAGCTCTCTCTGACTTCCTGTTCCTGGGCGGCGGGGCAGTCTTACTGGGGCCGTAGGTGCTCTCCTTCTTCCTCTTGCGACACATGCAGTAGAAGAGGGAGAAGACGTGGCAGAGCAGGATGAAGGGCGGCGGCAGGACGGGCTTCTCATGGTAGGCCATGATGAAGTGGTAGCGCTGGTACTTCCACACCAGGTTGGAGATGGACTTCACCTGCAGGTAGATGTTGCTGCAGGACGGAGGACACACAGAGACGTGTTGAGAGGCTCACCTAATCACAGGCCCAACTCAACTCGTCTTTAGGAAATCAAACGGAGCAGTTTTGTGGGTCGTTGAAAACTATGTGATTGAAAGGTTATTTTCCATAGATGGGCATGCTGGGTAAAGCATCGTCTAAACAAGCAAACGTAAAGTGGCCTTACAACAAGATCTGTCTAATATCTGCGGAGAGGCCAGAGAACGATCAAATTGAGTCACCAAAACAACATGTTTGGGGGAAGTATTTGAAGTCCCCCTAGAGTCTAAAGAGGTATGACGGACACTCACTTGAAGAAGGCGATGAGGAGGTTGACCATCAGGATGTACTGGACGAAGAGGTAGACGGCTTGCAGCAGGGGGGTGAGCCACACGCTGGTGGTGCACAGCTTCTTGACCGAGGGGTCGCTGTTGTTCGCGCACACTGTGGAGGAAGAGCGTCTCTTTAGGAACACACACACACACACACACACACACACACAACGACATAACAGTGCAGCTTCACATAAAAACATGACACTATGGTCCACAATGACCTCTACACATTACCGTGATAAAAACACAACAAGTTAATTACAACAGTGCAGGAAACCCTGAGTAGGCCCACACAGGCCTAGGGGCGGAGCCGGGCCTTGGGTTCCACCGCTGCACCTCCACCAATCAGCTCTGAGGCCCAGGTCATGTGACCGGGGGGGTTCAGAGGTCAGGGTGCGGTGGTGGAAACCAGAGCCCTGCCCTCCCAGAGGCCCGCGTGGGGGTGTGATGGGGGAGGCGTGGGGGAGAGAGAGGCTCTACTGGAGAGGTGAGACGATGATTAGGGTCTTGGTGGTTTGATTTGCACCGGTGCTCATCTGAGGTGACAAATCAGCGCCATGCTGTGAGGAAGGGTTAATGAAATGTTCTTACCAGCGTAGTCGGCCATAATGTCCACATCGTCCTTACCATCGATTTCGTACGCGTATACTTCACCATACATCATCCAGTACGGCTGGAACACCACGTCTTTGGCCAACGTCCAGCTGGGATCCTCGTCCGGGTACAGGATGGCTTTCCTGGGAACGCCGTAACTCAGGAGAACGATGGCCATGATCACCACGATGTAGAACATGTTTGCCACCTGGGAGCACACACACACACACACACACACACACACACACACACACACACACACACACACAAATGAGGATTGTAGGATCTTGGTAGATTCAAAAGATATGTTTTATGTTACAAATCTTTTTTTATTTGTTTGGGTCGACATCCACCTAAACATCCCAACATACATGCGTGTAGTCCAAATCCTCATCAATAACAGCCACCAGTCCACCCTGGCGGTGGTGAACTGGGCGTGCTCAGCAGGACCCCTCCTCAGGGAGACTCACCATCTTGGCGATCATCATGACGTAGGGCCCTGCCTGCTGGTTGACGGCCAGGATGTCCAGCAGGCGGACGTACCAGAAGACGATGTTGAGGCAGTACACCGTCCGGCCCGGGACGAAGGCCTCACCCCCCGCCAGCCGCAGCCCGAAACCCGCGAAGAACGTGACGATGGCCAGGAAGTCGGACACGTTGAAGTAGTCGCTGAACCACACCTTGATCTTCTGGCTGATCTTACCCGCCTCCGACATGAACATCTGCACAGATAACGACCAATAGCACACAGGTAAAACACTGACGTTCGGTATATGAACCAATAGGACGCAGGTAAAGCATTGACGTTTGGTATATGAATCAATAGGATGCTGACGTCTGCTATATAAACCAAAAGGACGATGACGTCTGCTATATGAACCAATAGGACGCTGATGTTTGCTATATGAACCAATAGGACTTTGCCGTTTGGTATATGAACCAATAGGACGCAGGTAAAAGGCTGACATTTGGAACATGGTGTATTATTAAGACCATCATCTAGGGGCTGTTTAATATATCTGTGTTTTACAGAAACGTACCTCGCGGATCTTCTCCACGGCGGAGGTGAAGATGTAGAGGATGACCACCCACTCCTGGGGAGACGGCCACTCGGGCATCTTCACCAGCACCACGTAGGAGTAGAACATCAGGAAGGCCAGGTAGAACAGCTGGAGGACACGCAGACACACACGTTTTATTTTATGCAGCCATTTCAGGTCCCTTAAATAATTCCTGTTGTGAAGCAGTGACTTAATGAGGAACACTTATTCTTAAGCCAACCATTCAAGCACCATCACGCCCAGTAAGCCAGCACGGCCTACTGTGGCGTCCCCGCAGGCCCAGTCCACTGCCCTGTGAAGCAGCTGTAAGCGGTTCATGCTGACCACACGGTGACCCATGACTGACCAAGGCCCTCAGGCCTTCCAAATGTCACACAGCAGGATGACTACAGAAGACAAACCTACAACACAGAGACCACCAGCTACGGTTTAGGGTCTGGAATGGAGATACAATCCAGAGCAAATGTTTGCTTATTTTTCTGCCTCTGTTGGTGCATGTGTCCTCTTCCCTGTTGTGTAAATCCATGTTCCTTCTCTGTGACAGAGCAGCTGGACTACACTGAGTTACAACACCTCCAGAAGGAGGGATGCCTACAGACTAGTGCTGCCCTCCAGAGGGAAGCCTCGCTGGGGAGTGTTTAGAGAAGGCGACCCGTGGGATAGCAGTCCTCTCTGTGGAGGTCAGCGCTGACCTGACCTCCACTGAGAGCAGTGGGGCTCCAGCAGGGAGAGAGAGACAGGATACAGGCCGCTACTTGGCTTCTTTACAGAAAGAAGGAAAATTGTATGGGCGAGAATAGAGAGAATGTTGTGGATCGATTTCGTCCATAAAGTTATACAGTGGGGCAAAAAAGTATTTAGTCAGCCACCAATTGTGCAAGTTCTCCCACTTAAAAAGACGAGAGAGGCCTGTAATTTTCATCATAGGTAAACCTCAGCTATGAGAGACAAAATGAAAAAAAAAATCCTGAAAATCACATTGTCTGATTTTTTAAGAATTTATTTGCAAATTATGGTGGAAAATAAGTATTTGGTCACCTACAAACCAGCAAGATTTCTGGCTGTCACAGACCTGTAACTTCTTCTTTAAGAGGCTCCTCTGTCCTCGACTTTTTACCTGTATTAATGGCACCTGTTTGAACTCCTTATCAGTATAAAATACACCTGTCCACAACCTCAAACAGTCACACTCCAAACTCCACTATGACCAAGACCAAAGAGCTGTCAAAGGACACCAGAAACACAATTGTAGACCTGCACCAGGCTGGGAAGTCTGAATCTGCAATAGGTAAGCAGCTTGGTGTGAAGAAATCAACTGTGGGAGCAATTATTAGGAAATGGAATACATACAAGACCACTGATAATCTCCCTCGATCTGGGGCTCCACGCAAGATCTCACCCTGTGGGGTCAAAATGATCACAAGAACGGTGAACAAAAATCCCAGAACCACACGGGGGGACCTAGTGAATGACCTTCAGAGAGCTGGGACCAAAATATCAAAGGCTACCATCACTAACACACTACGCCGCCAGGGACTCAAATCCTGCAGTGCCAGACGTGTCCCCCTGCTAAAGCCAGTGCATGTCCGGGCCCGTTTGAAGTTTGCTAGAGAGCATTTGGATGATCCAGAACAGCATTGGGAGAATGTCATATGGTCAGATGAAACCACAATATAACTTTTTGGTAAAAACTCAACTCGTCGTGTTTGGAGGAGAAAGAATGCTGAGTTGCATCCAAAGAACACCATACCTACAGTGAAGCATGGGGGTGGAAACATCATGCTTTGGGGCTGTTTATCTGCCATGGGACCAGGACGTCTGATCCGTGTGACGGAAAGAATGAATGGGGCCATGTATCGTGAGATTTTGAGTGAAAACCTCCTTCCATCAGCAAGGGCACTGAAGATGAAACGTGGTTGGGTCTTTCAGCATGACAATGACCCCAAACACACCGCCCGGGCAACGAAGGAGTGGCTTCGTAAGAAGCATTTCAAGGTCCTGGAGTGGCCTAGCCAGTTTCCAGATCTCAACCCCATAGAAAATCTTTGGAGGGAGTTGAAAGTCTGTGTGACCCAAAAACATCACTGCTCTAGAGGAGATCTGCATGGAGGAATGGGCCAAAATACCAGCAGCAGTGTGTGAAAACCTTGTAAAGACTTACAGAAAACGTTTGACCTCTGTCATTGCCAACAAAGGGCATGTAACAAAGTATTGAGATGACCTTTTGTTATTGACCAAATACTTATTTTCCACCATAATTTGCAAATAAATTCTTTAAAAATCAGACAATGTGATTTTCTAGATTTTTTTTTTTCATTTTGTCTCTCATAGCTGAGGTATACCTATGATGAAAATTACAGGCCTCTCTCATCTTTTTAAGTGGGAGAACTTGCACAATTTGAGGCTGACTAAATACTTTTTTGCCCCACTGTATAAGACAGTTTATATTCTTGGTATTAGGAGAAGGCCGTCTGTGTGATTTTGCATTCATCTCCTGAACAACAGCAAGAGTGGTATGAAAGGCATTTATCAGAAACAATAGCGTCTTGTTTGCAGCCGGGACGGTGATCTGGTGAACAACTAAAACTACTTGCACTCTCTGTGATATGAAAACAACAAAATACACTTCAGTCCACTGTCCACTGAATGCAACATCAATGCAAGAATCTGAGAAAAACTAAACGGTACAAAATGCTTGGTTCATTTGCCTAGCGCCACACACCCTTCTGAACCTCACAGTCAGAGCTCTTCAGGGCTGTGAATCCGACTCTACAGAGAACCATACAGGGCTTAGTGTTCGAACGCCTAGGTGATCCAGAGGCCCTCATCGCGTCAGAAGCACAGCGAGATTCAGACTCAAGAGTCAGTGGACCCTGACTAACACGGCCCGACCACTGGGAACGGAGCGGTCTTCACACCCACATCTCACCAGCAAGTCGCTTTTAAACGCTGCCTGAAGCGACATCATCAGTGTTAAGATCAGGGCTTAGGTACTGCGGTTTAAGATAGCCCTTCTGATCGGCACTTTATGGGCACTTGGCAGTTTCAGCAGTGCTATCAGCACATCTTAGCACGACCCTGGACGGAAAGGCCGCCCATTTCCTCTCAGCGATGCGTGGAACCAGCCCGGGGCGTGAGTATGTGCTCACGTGTGGCACGGGGAATAGTCCCATGGACCGTGGGAGCGCTTGTGGAGCGGCGCGTTTAAACATATTCAGGATCAAGCTGGTGGCTCAGTGTCACACATCAGGTAGAAACGCAGGACATGTACCGACAACTTCTGCTCATATCTGCAGAAACGCAAATGCTTCAGTTTTACCCTGACCTTAATTCTTTTTAGCCCTCCACAATATCAACAACATATTGACCTTTCTTTTTTGTGATTTTAAAATGTGTATTCAGACGAAGAGCTGCTCACAGCGCATTGATTGGCTCAGACCCTCGTTGCCCCGTCTCTCTCCTTCTGCCTGGCCAACACTGACAGCAGACCATCTGAGCCCCACTCTCGGTGAACACTCAGTCAAACATCAGGCGCTCCAGTCAGACATCAGTACGGGACCACAGATGGTTGCTGCTTTTCCCCGCAGAGAAGGCAGCTTGTGTCGTAACAATACAGTATGAGTAGCAAATCATTAGCATCAGGGATGCTAGAAATGTCGAAATCTCAACGAGAAAAAATATCTCCTGGACTCTCCTAGTTGTGTTGGGAGCAGGGAGCAGGGAGGAGGGAGCAAGGAGGAGGAAGCAGGGAGCAGCCAGCCTACTGTGTTGGACCAGAACTTGACGATGGGGGCGTGGTAGAAGGCGTAGATCTTCCTGGTCAGGGGCAGCTTCCTGGAGCGGGGGTGGGTCTCAGTGTCGTTCTTCACCTCTGTGGTGTCATGTGACCTGGCTTCTTTAAACACGTCCTGAACGGGGGGGGATAACGTTAGGAGGAGAACGGGACACTATAGGGACCATAAAAAGAAGAACATGCGTGTTAAAAAAATAACAGCTGGTAAAGAAGAGAAGGGAGACTGCCCACCATCTGGATGTCGTCGGCCATATGGTGGAAGTTGTGCTCGCTGTCCTCCATGGTCATCTGGTGGTCGTCCTGGCTCTGAGGGATGTGGGCCATCTCTGCCTTGGACTTGTACTCTAACAGCAGGATGGCAGGAGGAACCAGCATACTCAGGATCACCTAGGGAACCACATACACACACAGACACACACACACACAAATGTTGAACGTCAATTCAAATACTCGAAGGCCATGTCCAAGTTGAGCTCAACTTCTGATGGGTCAGACGTGTCATGCAGAGGTCAGACCAGGCAGTAAAAGGGAGTCTTGGAGAAGTTGATCAACACTTGACAGCTGCAGTCTGAATCCATTGAACCCTGAGGACCCCAGCAGGGTTCAGGTACAGGTACAGGTGTGAGTGTGTAGTGTGTGGTGTTCATCCTGGAGCTAACCGTCTGAAGGTGTGAGTGTGTACTGTGGTGTTAACCCTGGAGTCAACCCCTCTGAAGGTGTGAGTGTGTACTGTGATGTTAACCCTGGAGCCATCCCTCTGAGAGTTGCAGCTACCTTGTACCAGGAGTTCTTGCGCATGTTGAGCCTTCCCATCCACATGTCCGACAGCAGCATCTGGGTGCAGGTGTGAGCCACGAAGGGCCGCAGGTGGGAGGACACAGCCAGCTTCAGGCAGGTGGAGTTGCTCCAGTTCTTCAGCTCGTAGGTGAGCAGCTTCATAGCCATGGTCTCGTCCTGGCGGAAAGACTCCTCCAGCAGGTCCACGGCCAGCGTGCCGAACTCACTGCAGACAGACAGAAGGACCATGATGAACCGTTAGTTGATTGTCAGGTCCTGATCCTTTTGACAACCCTTCCCATCTATACAAATGTTATTCCCATCAACGGAGCGGACTGTGCTAGAGTTGTTCCGATACCGATACCCGTATCAGACATTACTCAGATACTGCCTAAAATGCAGTATCGGGTATCGGCGAGTACCGAAGTCTATGCGCCGACCTGATAACATCCAATATACTAAACAGGCAGAGAACACAGCTTAACTACAAGAATACAAAAGTAATATTATAATTATAGATGTAAATGAAAAAAAATATTCAGACAGTAGATGAACCGACTTTACATTGCGGTCATCGTAAGAGAACCCTTCAATAAGAACAAGTGCTATTAGTAGTTAGAGATAGATGCTGTATCAAAATATACTTGGTATCAGATGATACTCAAGTTCAGGAATATGGAAGGACATAATGGTATGGGAACATCTCCAGACTTTGCTCTGCCTAGTGGTTAGTCCACAGCCTGACGAGGCGCTAAAGCAGGAGAACCAGGAGCCTACTTGGAGTACTCCTTCAGCTCCTCAGAAGTGTCGTCCACCAGGTCGCTCTTCTTGGCCTCGAAGCACATGGAGCGGCAGAGCTTGCAGGCCACCAGCGCCTTGGCCATGTTCTCCTCCCCGTGCTGCCAGAAGAACAGCGCCATCTTCTGCCTCTTCATCAGAACGGCCCACACCAGCAGCTCGTTGAAGGGGTAGGGGAAGCGCCGCGTCTCGGGGTCGTCGATGTCCACCATCTCTTCCTTGCTCCTCTTCTTGTTCTGCTCTGTGGAAACTTCTGGCTGCAAGGAGGAGGGTCATCAGATACCTGACATTAATCCTAATAACATAGATCCTCAATCACATAGAGGTTCTGAGGACCTACTCTGGGTTATAAAAACCTACTCTGGGTTATGAGGACCTACTCTGGGTTATGAGGACCTACCCTGGGTTATGAGGACCTACCTTGGGTTATGAGGACCTACTCTGGGTTATGAGGACCTACCCTGGGTTATGAGGACCTACTCTGGGTTATGAGGACCTACCCTGGGTTATGAGGACCTACCCTGGGTTATGAGCACCTAGCCTAGCTTGTAGGGGCCTACCTTGGGTTATGTGGACCTACCCTGGCTTATGAGGACCTTACCTATCTTGTAGAGGCCTACCTTGGGCTTGTATGGCTGGGCGGTCTTAATAAAGTGGCTGTGTCTGGTCTTCTCCTTCTTGTCCGCCTGGATACTGAAGGTCTCGTGGCTGTTCCTCAGGTGAGAACCGGAGCCGGCCATGTGGCGCCCCGATCTCTTAGGGACGGACACACACGGACACACACGGACACACACGGACACACACACACACACACACACACACACACGTGAGACTAGGCTGTGGTACAGCATGTGAAACAACACTAAGTCTCAAAGGTTCAGGCGCTTGTTATCATCCTAAAGAGGTGCAGTGTGTAGTATTTAGTGGCATCTAGCCAACCGCCTAAACACCCCCGCCCCCTCCAAACCACACCACGTCTTAAACATTATCTACACCAGCATCAAGCGGCAAGGAATGCGCTCCCCTGATCTGTTTATTATTACATGTAGTTATTGATTCTGTAAAACTATAGGTCATAGTTTGCAGGTAATATTATGTCACATATAGAGATCGCGTCCTCTGTAGTGTGTCTGTTCTGGGCTACAGTAGATTTATGGCGGCTCCGTGAAAGGGTATATATGTAGATACAAAGGCTCATTCCCCCTCAACAAAAACAACCAGTCGTATTTGAATGGGATCAACATAATTAAAACCCTATCAACATCACATACCAAAATCAACAGGGTTGTAAGGGAGTTCCCAAGGAGTTCCTTAACTCAGAGTTCACCTACCCGGTTGCTGCCGTGTAGGCTGTTGTAAATGGTCCGGAACCGTTTCCTGGTGTAGTTGCACCTGTAAGTCCCGCCCATGAGGAACTCAATTACCAGGCCCACGTCAATCAAGGTGATCTTATAGTTTGGGGGCAGATTACCCTGGAAGAAATGGATGAAAGTCACAAACCAAAACGAGCCACAACGCAACGCTACTGAACCAGGGCCTGAACGCTGGACATCCCTGACATACCTGTTTGACATCCCTGACCAGGTGGAGCAGGGTGGGGTTGTTCGAAGGCTGTTTCTATAGCGACAAAGAGGACCAAACAACACACATGTTATGAAAAGCCCAGTGGGTGAGTGAGTAAATGAGTGAGTCACTGTGAGTAAATTAGTGAGTGAATGTCTGTATGAGTAGTTAATAAGTGAGTAAAGAGTGAGTTACCGTGTTGTAGAGCTCCTCCAGCCGTTGAATGGTAAGGAAGCGGTGGAGGCTGACCCCGTTCTCTATGAGCAGCTTCACAAAGTCCACCCTGTCCATCACCAGGGCGTCCAGCATGGCCTGCTCCAGAGAACCCACCTACACACACACACACACACACACACACACACACACAATAGTCTAATCAAAATAACTGAATTCATGAATACGAAGTACAATGCGATTCCAGACAATGACAAACCAAAGGGCTCTTGAGTCGCGTGGCTGTATGATGAAGAGCCAGAGGGGCCCTGAGGGGCTACAGAACCTCCTGATGAGGGCCAACATTAGGAACACACAAGCCGCTGTGTGGCGGCCGGCCAGGTCTGCCTCGTCCACCTGACGCTTGATCCCGCTGCTAAAGGCTGTCGAGTGGAGCTGGGTCAACGAACCCCTGAGACGAACACACACCCAGCCACACGTACCAGGAGCTGCTGCCCGTACACGAAGACGTGGTTCTTGGCGATGTCCACACGGTCCCAGGCCAGCGTCAGGACCAGCTGATCGAAGGCCAGGGCGTTTGTTCCTGGAGGAGAAGACACATATTCTGAGAGTTACCACCAGGAGCCGTTGTTCAGCCTGGCCACAGTCCTTCGCTTTGAGAGGTAAGGTGGGTTCACACCAATGAGGAGGCGCGGTGTCAATACATAAACTCAATGCAAAGACGCACATTGTCCGCTGGCAAAACCTGGGCTGCGGATGGTTGAATGAGTGAATAAATGAATGGCGCGAACAACCTGGATTTCGTGTGATTCTACTCGCGGGAACACTTTCCTCGAACATAAAATTTTGAACTTTCCTGCAGATTCCCCTTGATGCTTGGTCATGACAGCCAATCAGCGTTTATTCCCTGAAGTGAGAGTGATCCGCAACATGTAGGAACAATTGATTGTTGATGTTTGTGGACTCCCGAAGCTCTATAATACAGCTTTCGGCCGTGATAATATATATATCTATATATAGATATATATATTATCACGGCCGAAAGCTGTATGTGCCTCCAAATGATATTATTAACACTAAATGATGGCGTTGGGATCTCCGAAGGTCTGGTATTTCCACAACAAGTAAAGACTCACAGTGGTGGTTATCTCTGCCTTGGCTGAGAATAAATTGCTGGAAAGAAAAGTTGCGCTTGCGTTTCGAAGTTTGCGCAGACTTCGAAACGCAAGCGCAACTTTTCTTTCCACCAATTTATTCAGCACGGGGGTTTGCTTGGCTTTAGGTTTGACAGACAGTAAGGTTCAACTTGCTTCAAAGCAAGTGTGGTAGCACCTGGCCCCATTGGTTAACTGTCTCATTCTCCATAACCATCATCCCTCTTTAAAGGCCGCCACTTCAAAACGACAACTATAGCAAACATTTTATTTAAAACATTGACAAAACATTTTTCATTAAGGTATGGCCTAGGATGATCCTCTTGCCAACATGCCTGCTAACAGAATCCATAGCAGCTTCTAGGGTGGTAATACTCCAATAAGACAGCACTTCAGTTTAGAGCCGTGTTTGGCTTTTGAAATGGAGACGGTTTGGCACTGAAACCTCCGTGGCCCTTTGGGGGTTCAGCAGGGGATGGGTTTTTGTTTGACCAAGATCAGATCTCCATGTGAAATATGTGGTTCTGTAGGGGCGTGGCCGATCCTATCCTCTGGGAAAAACTCCTGGTTGACCAGTTCCTCCACCAGATCCAGCCTTTTGGTTTCATTCTCTCCCTGACCCCAGAAACCACTCAAATGTCATCAGTCACTAAATAAAAAGAACTAGAGAGGACATTAAAAAAAAACTGTTCTATTTTTGTAGTACAGCTTGAAGAAAAGCATCTTATTTGCACCTAAGGTGTACAACATGAGCATGCTCTCTCCCCCTCTCTGTCTATCTCTACCACTCAACCAAAAGTAAAACAAGCAAAAGACCCGAGATGAAAAACAGGCTCCACTTGATCTCTGTCCACTTTGAGAGGAGCACAGGGGAGGGAGGGGGGGCGGTCGGGTCTCCAAACAGCTCAATACCAGAATGAAAACACAGAGGCCCTCTCTCCTTCAAGGGCCAACAGGTCAGAGCCTAGCATGGGGACCTGGGGCCTAGCATGGGGGCCTAGCATGGGATCAACGGGCACTAGCATGGGGTCCAGGGGCCTAGCATGGGGTCCAGGGGCCTTAGCATGGGGTCCAGGGGCCTAGCGGTAGCAGGCCCGGTCCCTTCCCCTGGTCGGGGTAGGCTCCTGGGCGGTAGGGGGCCTGTATTGGGGCAGCAGGAGGAGGAGGAAACGCAGCAGGAAGTGCCGGCCATGAACCCACCTTTGAGCAGCGCTCTGAGGATGGCCACGTCAATGTCCTGGTGGTCTTCAGAGCTGAGGTGGAAAACAGTGATCTGCAGGGAAAGAGCAGACAGGCAGTTAGGAGACAGGCAGTTAGGAGACTTCAGTAAGGAGACTTGAAAGAGAAGCATCCTAAGACTGCTACAGTCAGAGCAGCATTATGATCAGCCACATTCTCCTTTTGATTAGCGTTATTAGCACATGCCTATCTCATTTCCTTATTACTTTAGTACCCTGTTATCTGAAATATGCGAGAACATGTTCTGCTACAGGGCAATGGCAGTAAACAGGGCTCATCTCTCATCGGCCTCGCCTTCCCTTCATATGATTGTGATTGGGATTGTGAAAGGTTAATGGGGAAAACCATGCTAATAGTCTATAGATCATTACAAAGAGCAGCTGAAGAAACGACGAGAAGGTGGAGCGGCTCACCAGCTCTTTGCTCTTCATGCACTCCATGAGCGTCTGGAAGAGATGGATGGCATCGCTGTGGCTGAAGTTGAAGGTTTTCTTGATGGTGGCGATGATGTCAGCCTCCACACCATCAGGAAGGCCTCTGCATGACAAATAATGATAAACAATAGAAAGAATATGTTTAATTTCACCGCACAGGGGATGCTACTGCTCCCCTAACTTTGGTACTCTGGGGTCCCCATCTCAGGACGTGATGGGGGTCTCCCCAACCTAGTTCAACGACTCATATATTCTGCTTGTGGTTGTTAAAAAATCTTCACCAGATTCCTTGTTAGCCTCTGGTTAGACTGAGGCCTTTAGATTGAGGTTGGATTAGATCCTTTTCAGAGACGCATGCTCCGGGGGTCGAGCCCCTCTGAGGGCCTGGGAGGTCGTGACCTCCATCGCTCCACATCTCACCCCCCCTCCTCTGTCTGCTTGTGGATGTAGGCCAGGATGTCGGCGGCGCGGCCTGTCCCCTCGCACACCACCACGGGCACGGCGGGGCTCTCCTGCAGGTAGTCCAGCACCGTCAGGATCACGTTGGGGCCCCCCTCCAGGATCAGGGCCACCACCGGGACCCCCTGCCCAATGCCTGGAGCGCACACACACACACACACACACACACACACACACACACACACACACACACACACACACACACACACACACACACACACACACACACACACACACACACACACAGATTAATCTACTGGTCCCACCCACCCACTGACTAACGGTAGGGCAGAAGCCCTCCGTGATACCCCCTGTCTCCTCTTATCGCTGGCTGTCAGCCACAGAGGCACAATGAGCGCCACAACCATTAACACAAGATTCAAGTTATCACAACAGCTTCCCAGGGCGGGCAGTTGCTATTGTTCTTTCAATTTAATTTCCCAATAAGTTGTGTCCATAGGTCCACCGGTAGTAGTTAAGTTATCTTAATAGACTATACACTGCGTGATATCCTAGTCCTGCTCAAAGTGAAAGGCCCACATGTTTACATTCCTGTAAGCACATTAAAGGAGTATTTGCTTTAATCATTAACGAGATTCAACTGCTGCCTCAGGCACACGCTCTTAAATGTTTGACTTTGGGAAATGTATTACAGCCAGAGTCCCTGTGTTAGGGGTGGTGTGAACAGCCAGAGACCCTGTGTTAGGGGTGGTGTGAACAGCCAGAGACCCTGTGTTAGGGGTGGTGTGAACAGCCAGAGTCCCTGTGTTAGGGGTGGTGTGAACAGCCAGAGACCCTGTGTTAGGGGTGGTGTAAACAGCCAGAGACCCTGTGTTAGGAGTGGTGTGAACAGCCAGAGACCCTGTGTTAGGGGTGGTGTGAACAGCCAGAGTCCCTGTGTTAGGAGTGGTGTGAACAGCCAGAGTCCCTGTGTTAGGAGTAGTGTGAACAGCCAGAGTCCCTGTATACGGAGTGGTATGAACAGCCAGAGACCCTGTGTTAGGGGTGGTGTGAACAGCCTGAGTCCCTGTGTTAGGAGTGGTGTGAACAGCCAGAGTCCCTGTGTTAGGAGTGGTGTGAACAGCCAGAGTCCCTGTGTTAGGAGTGGTGTGAACAGCCAGAGACCCTGTGTTAGGGGTGGTGTGAACAGCCAGAGACCCTGTGTTAGGAGTGCTGTGAACAGCCAGAGTCCCTGTGTTAGGAGTGGTGTGAACAGCCAGAGACCCTGTGTTAGGGGTGGTGTGAACAGCCAGAGACCCTGTGTTAGGAGTGGTGTGAACAGCCAGAGTCCCTGTGTTAGGAGTGGTGTGAACAGCCAGAGTCCCTGTGTTAGGGGTGGTGTGAACAGCCAGAGTCCCTGTGTTAGGAGTGGTGTGAATGTACGACTACGGGTAACCTCTAACCAGCACACCAACTCCTGACCCAGCTCATAGGATCTCTGGCTGCCCGTTCATACACAGGGGCTGAACCTCTCCTCCCTCCAGGTGTCTCAGAGAAACAACACGCTCATCTTCAATAAGCTAAATTAGGGCATTTGTTATGAAGCCTGACTGACATAGACTACCCTGTTACAACTATTTTCCACCCCTCAGAATCTACGGTGGAAATGTATCCATGGCCATGACAACATGGCTCATAGGTCCAGGGTCAGAAGGACGAGGAAGATAAGGAGAGACTCACAGACAGAGACACAGAAGGAGTGGCTCACAGACAGAGAGACAGAAGGAGAGACTCACAGACAAACAGAGGGAGAGACTCACAGACAGAAGGAGAGACTCACAGATAGAGAAACTCAAAGAGAGACAGAAAGAGAGAGAGACTCACAGACAGAGAGACAGGAGGAGAGACTCACAGACAAACAGAGGGAGAGACACATACAGACAGAGGGAGATAAAGAGACAGATAGAGTGACTCAGAGACAGACAGACAGCCAGCTGGACTCACGGGCGTGGATCCTCTGCAGGTTGATGTGTTTCTCCAGCTGCCGGCGGAGCTGTACCTCCGCACCGTAGCGCCCCACCGTGCCGTCGTCCACCAGCAGGAAGTGGGAGTGGGAGTTGTTGAGGACGTTGAGCTTACTGAGGGGGTTCAGCAGCGTCTGGTACGGAGCGATTACCTGGGAGGAGAAAACACATACGATTTTAAAAGCTCACATCTTAATCCTTGTTCACCATACATTAACACACACAGAACCAGTCCCAAGGCACCACTGCTTACGTCTCTTCCGATGAGGTCGTTCCGGTTCTCGATCACCCCCCAGGGAGCGATGCCGATAGTGCAGATCTTCTTGGAGGATCTGGTGGAGTGGTCCTTCAGCGCATCGCCAACGTGTTTCGCCACACCTAGATGGAGGAGCTATGTTATGGACTACAACTGGACCCGGTGTTATGAATGGACTACAATTGGACCATTGTTATGAATGTCTACAACTGGACCAGGTTTTATGAATGGACTACAACTGGACCGGTATTATGAATGGACTGCAACTGGACCCGGTGTTATGAATGGACTACAACTGGACCCGGTGCTATGATTCTTATGAATGGACTACAACTGGACCCGCTGTTATGAATGGACTACAACTGGACCGGTATTATGCTCTAATTTGTTCTTCATATGTTCTAATGAAAGACCCAAACAATCTGATACCATGGTTATTGTTAACATCTGCTATGTTCTCATAGAGTTCTGCCTCAACCCTCTGGTACTTTTACTTTGAAGGCGTGCCTTGAGGGACACGATCGTTCAGAAGCCATCAGATGAGCGCAGCATGTTGCTGTGTCCTCTCTGATCTGAGCGCTCCCCGGTGGAGCGAGAGGCAGCGGGCCTCAGCAGTAATCTGGCTCTGGGTAATGGGGCGTGTGAGTAATGATTTAAACACTATGATCGAGGAGCCGTGTTGGCCGGGCCGTGTCAGACACGCCTGGACGGGACACACCCCTCTGCGAACCTCTAACTCCTCACCTGCCTCCGTCAGCAGGGCGCTGGTGTGGCGCCGGGTGGTGCCGTTTGAAGACACAACCTTTATTGTCCACGCCGTACGGCACGCACGATCTGTCTGGGGGTTAGCCTAGCGGTGCTGTCTGGCGGTCAGCCTAGCGGTTAGCCTAGCGGGTTAGCCTAGCAGGGCTGTCCGGGGGTTAGCCTAGCGGTGCTGTCTAGGGGTTAGCCTAGCGTGTTAGCCTAGCAGGTAAGCTTAGCGGGGCTGTCTAGGGGTTAACCTAGGCAGCAGCAGCAGAAGGATGTGGGACAGCCGTTTGTTCCTACCCGTGTTGACCCCACCGGTGAGGATCCAGGCCCCGGTGGTGACGGCCGCCTTGATCAGCCCCTTCCCCACCACCTGCTTGATGCGCGGGTGCAGCTCGAAGTTCTGGATGCCCCCGTGGACTGAGATGAGGATCTTGGGCAGCTCCATCTGCCACTCCCTCAGCATGAGGCGCAGGACGTGCTCCGGGGGCGAGTCGTGGGACAGACGCACGTACTGGGGGGACACACGGACGTCAGCAGGAAAGAGGGCACATGGTAACAAGAACAACAACAATGTACTGAAGTAGGTTTCTAACAGCAACAACAACAACATGTACTGAAGTAGGTTTTTAACAACATGTACCGAAGTAGGTTTCTAACATTTAACAAACACACAACCGCCTTGTACTGAAGTAGGTTTCTAACATTGAACAACAACATTAAGCTTTAACATTAGCCATCAGTATCTTCATACTTCATACAATTCATACTAAAAGCCACTTCTTTAAAATAATAAAAGAAAGTGTATTCTGAGTCCCTTCCATTTCCAAACAAGGTCTGGATCTCCCTGATGGATGACAAAGAGTCGACCAGGACCAGGTGCTTCCAATCAGCTTCATGTCCTCATGGTGGATATGCCTTTGCTACCTGGTAAGCCTGCAGTACCACTCTGCCTCTTCACCGTGTTGGCCGGTACAGCCCCTCTGAGCTCTGAACCCCAGGACCAGCCCCTCACCTTGGCCCTGTAGGAGTGGGAGCCCCCCTGGAAGTTGACGACCCCGTAGGCATCGGTGGGGCTCTCCTCCGTGTGCCGGTCCACCGCCCACTCCTGGGGCTCCGCCGCGCTGCGGTCTGGGTCGTCACCCAGCCGCCCGTCCGAGTAGCGGACGGCCAGGCTGGCGGGGAAGCCGGCATGCTGCCGGACCAGGCGGCCGCAGCAGCACCTGAGGAGAGCACACGTTAACACACCGGACCTCCTGAGGAGAACACAGACGTGTAACAATGTAATATAATAAAGTTTATGAACTAAGGTACAGAAGTACAGAAACGCTGTGAAAAAGAATACAAAAAAGGCATCTGGTGGACTCTCGGACCTCCGATGGAAGCCTGAGGGGTACCCTGTCCTCCATCAGGGTGCCCTGTCCTCCGACAGGGTACCCTGATGAAGGACCTTCCGGGCCCCTGATCAACTGGTCGTCGGGCTACCAAGGCCTGACTGGTGTCTGCAGCGAGCAGGAGTCCGGCGGAGCAGCAACACTCACCGCACCAGCTGCTGGCAGATCTGGCATCCGGGCAGGCATCTGGAGGGACAGAGGACAAAGCAGCAGCTTTAGCTGTGGTTCAATCACAGATACGGTCGAAGTGTGACAGACCCATCACCAACATGGATGGGCTAATGCTTCAATGCCGGGGGGAACGGTGACTGGTTAGATGCTTTGGGGGAGGTCATCTGTATTCTGGGGGGCCAGAGGTCAGGCTGCTGGCTGCAGTGACCATCATGGTCCCGCTGTCGTCCTACGGACAGACGTAGCCTTCCCCATCCCCTCTGGATCATCTACCGGGAGCTGCCAATAGCTGATGCAGTAAACCGCGCCGGCAAATTATTGATCAGAAAAAAAACAAAAGGCCAACAGCAGAGCGTTGGCTAGAGGAAGTGGGGCCGGGGCATTGGTGAAAACGTAACCAACTGCAGAGCGACAATCCTCCACAGGATCTGGACACTTTGATTACCTTAGGTCCTCTGGGAATTCTGGAATCATGCACAACAAGAGCACTCCTGTCCAACAGCATCTTGTTGACATATGGGTAACATGATGACATGTTGAGTGGGCCGTACTTCTCTTTACAGAAATACACACACGATTCTTTTCCATATAGGGAACTTCTATAAACAGGGACTAAAGCACAAGGGTGTTTGTGGTGATGGAAAAATGGCTGAATAGAAAATAATGATACATCTTTGTGTTTGAAACAAAGATAAGCGACATGAAGCAGAAGATACTGGAGAGGAGAGTGATTCAGCAGAGGCGTTAATGACAGTGGAGCCATAAACAGGGAGCTCATGAGGGCCTGCCTCAACCACCCCTTGCAGAGCTGTGGTTAAGCCCGGCTTACCTCCGCACACACCGTACAATTACAGGCTCAGCCTTGGCGGGCCGCCGGGGGGGCACAGAACACACACCTGTGGGGGTCTTTTGACACTGGCAGGATGTACACACATTCCCTCTTGGTGAAAGTGCTTTCTATCCAGGGTTTCTGGGACTGCAGAGGGAGAAGAGAGGAAATACATCAACGGGTGAAGAACCTAATGGAACAAAAAATACATTTTCAAAGACATTTGTTTAAACAAATGGCAATCATTTAACATCATGCATAAAAACCATACATAGCACAACTACCCAGAAACCTTGTCCCTGCTGAGAGCAGAGCAGCTTATCCTGCACAAAACCACCACCTAATCAACTAGTCCCATAACTCCTAAAGGCGCCCCTCCAGCTAGGCAACTGGAGAGAACCGCGACCCAGTTCTCCAGGAAACCTCCGCTGGGAGGGGCTTAGTCCCACTGTAGCGCGATGGAAGAAATCTGCCGTTTAGAACAGCAAGTCCCCCTCCTGCTGCAAATACCTCCGTACACAACTCGGCTAAGCCTGCCGAAGGCCCGCGAAGCGCCTGAGCGCAGTCGGGCTGCGGGCCGGTCAAGACGGCGTTAGGACGGCGACCGCATGACCGCGGCCCCTCGGCGAGGGCCAGCCTCCAGTTACCTCGGCGTCCTCCTCTTCATCTCTGTGTTTAAGGGCTTTGTACAGGAACATAACCGGGACTGGCCAGCAGCGCCCGGACAAAACCACCGTCACCACAGCCTCAGCGACACGTTTGATCTACCCGACAAGACCACCGTCACCACAGCCTCCGACACGCTGGCTCTTCACGACAAGACCCCGTCGCTACACCCCGCTGCTACACCACTAGTGTTCTCTGCCCGCTGGGTCCCGCTGCGACTGTAGGTCCTCCTGAACAGCTTCAGCGCGGGTCTCAGAGTGAGCTCCGCAGCGGCTGGGTTCAGAAGCGGCTTTAGTTAGAGTCTGAGCGATGAGTGCGAGGTTAGCGTGTCGGCTCCTGACTCCCTGGCTGTTAATCTATAAGAAGCTACCGAGGGGCCTGATGAATGTGTCTGGGACAACCTGAATATTATACTGGATTCAGGAACAAAAACACAGGGGGGGAGGGCGGGGTAGAGGATTAGTGGAAGGGCAGAGACCTCAATGATATATACCTACCACACACACACACACACACACACACACACACACACACACACACACACACACACACCTTGTTACTGTGGTCACAAACACACTCCTCCATCAAGCTGATAATAAAGCTTCACTATGGAAGTCTTTCTCGGTTTCAGCGAGCTAACCGCTTGGCCCAACAGGAGCCCACATTACTGCAGCTCGGATCTGGGCTCCTCCAGTACAACACTGGGTCAAAGTGGAGCCTTCACACAGGCCTTTTACACTGGGGCTGTGTTCAGCAGTAACCATGGTACCTGAGAATGTCAGGCAACAATAGAGTTAAGGGCGTTAGAACTCCTGCCAAAAACACTCACATGTTCACTCTCTCTTCCTCCCTTCTCACTTCCCTCCCCGGTTCCCGCCTCGAAAGGCTTTATGAGCGGAGGGTTCCTGTAGGAAGTCGGCCGCACACCTCTCCTGGAGAACACTTCCCTGATTGACCCTCATTGTTTACGGCCCAGTGCACGGCTGCATGCCTCAGCCCGAGGGTCCCAGGAGCCTGACCACGCCGTCTCTGTGGTCCACACACACACACACACACACACACACACACACACACACACACACACACACACACACACACTTCCTTTTCTCAAAACTTCAAAACTTTCAAAACTTTCCACGGCTGACATTAGTCTTGTGTTTGACTTGGGTCTTTTGTCTGCCGCTTCAGTGTCTCGCTGGATATACGAGGTTTCCGGACCACAGTTCTACAACTCTCTTGAGTCCTCTCAGAAACCAAACATCCCATGATTCCCTCTGATGTACAAGAGTTCTATAGACTTTAATCTACTACTCAACGACAATGTTAATAATTAAATGCTTAAGGCATGTTGACATTGTGAACGGCACAAAGGGTTGAAAGTTCCAAAACTCGATTCACATTAATAATAAGACAACATTGATGACTTGAGTTCTGAGTCAGCTCAGGTGTGTTGACCTCCGGGTGACGGAGTGGCCGATGTGACAGGACAGCGGAGATGAAGTGAAGGTGATGGAGTAAGAGCGTTGATGTGGTTTGTGTTGAACAAAAAGAGTCCTCCACTCACTCCCTACTTCACGACTAGCACCTTGTGCGGAATATCACAAAGTTAACACACATATAGTCATGAAATCAAGTATCATTCCAGTCAAAACACATTGTTGAAACCAACCTAAAATCGGATTTAAACTCTAGCTTCTAGAATACAAACAAACCAAATATTTATATATGAATTAATATTAATAATTATTAATTTATTAATTCAGATATTTCTTAATAGTAAAATGTAATTTTTAGTGGTCTTATTATTACCATTTCAAGACGTATTTAAATGGTGGACATGGGCACTATAGCGCTATTGTACTATAGTGCTATGCGCCCAGCATACAGCAGGCCTAGGAGAGAGAAGCCATGCAGGTCTGCCTAGCCAATTATGTGGGTATGCAGGTTTGTAAAAACTGACGAATAGAAAGTTGTTCTGGAATGCCTGTATTTGGTGTCTTTGCTAGGAATGCACCTAGCAAGACCTGGGAGTGATACTTGAACCAGGTATCAGGGCTGGCTCTGAAAAGGACTCTGGGTCGGAGTATCCCCCCCAACACAAAGGTATAAAGAGCCTCTTGTACTGTAGGAAGAGAGTGGCAGCAGATCTCAGGACTGATCTAAAGAGCAGGTGACTTATGTTGATCCATCACGTGCTTCCTTGCATTAATGCCCAGAATAATCAACCAATAAATGTTCTTAATACAGCGGATGAGAACCAACCGTTGCTATAAAAATCATATGAAATGACCATCCGTACCCCTCGCATGTTGAGCAACTCATATTAAAGATATCTCAGTTATGACTGCTATGAAACGACAACAGAGTGCCATTGCTCCTCCATTCATCCTGGTTCAAACAGGTCTCTGTGTCTCAGCATGAGGCCCAGACAGTAGAGGTCTGCTGAGGCCCTGATGCCGACGGGAGGCAGGCTCGTCACGGGGCTGACGTGCTCCCAGTCCGCCTGCGCTGATGTACAGACATGTGACGGTGGTCCTGGCCTCAGGTCCTATAACCCCAGGGTCTTCAGAACCCAGTCCTCTAGACTGCAGGAACCCATGATGCCTTCAGCATCTGCTAGTCACAGGGAGGAGGGTTTGGACCAACCCCTAAAGAGCAGGAGAAGATGTGAAAGGGAAGGCTATCCCTACAGAGCAGGAGAAGATGTGAGAGGGAAGGCCACCCCTAAAGAGCACGAGAATATGTGAGAGGGAAGGCTACCCCTAAAGAGCAGGAGAAGATGTGAGAGGGAAGGCTACCCCTAAAGAGCACGAGAATATGTGAGAGGGAAGGCTACCCCTAAAGAGCAGGAGAAGATGTGAGAGGGAAGGCTATACCTAAAGAGCAGGAGAAGATGTGAGAGGGAAGGCTACGCCTAAAGAGCAGGAGAAGATGTGAGAGGGAAGGCTACGCCTAAAGGGCAGGAGAAGATGTGAGAGGGAAGGCTACGCCTAAAGGGCAGGAGAAGATGTGAGAGGGGGGGTAGTGAACCTGCCGCCTAATATTGCTTTCAAAAAGGTTCAACTAGATAGCAAAAAACTGCTAACATTTAAAAATGACCAGTGAACCTTGGTCCGAAAGATAAGAGCGACTGTTGACTCTTCTTGTAGTGTGCTGTCCCGCGCTCTCTCCTGCGTCCACAGGGGGCACTGCAGGGGGTCTGGCTGGGTGGGTTTCCCCTGATGGACCTACAGGACTACTCCAACGCTCTATTCATAAAGTCAACAGACCGAGACTCTCTCCCCTGTCATACCAGACCAGACCACCTCATGGGGACTCTACTCACCAGGACACTTTGTGAACTGTGGAGGGGTGGAGACCTAAAACCAGTCCACATGTTGATGGAAACACTTTGCAAAGAGCTAAGGGTATAAATGATTGATATTCAAGAATATTCCTACTTTTATTCTAGTTCACTTTCCAGTTCATTTTAAGAGTGAACCGTTTCCATTCGGTCTCCACAGTGATGTCTATCAATGGGAGCAGAGGAGAGAAATCTAAACACCAGAAACATTTTCCACAGACCCACATGGTGAGTGAGGTAGCCCGTCTATACCAGACCACGAGGTCACAACATGTCCACCCACACTCCGAGAGACACAGGAAATAACCATGTAATAACACAACCAGCTATCAAAATAAACACTTTCCTGGGACAGAACAACATGCTGTAATTCACTAGCGTCATATACACAGTAGTACACAATGACAAACCAAGTCAACCTCTTCCAGGTACTAATAAAAGCGCCGGTTACGTAACCTGTGTAGATATCCCTCTATCTGCCCCAGGAGCTCTGTGTCGCCGAGGGCCAGCACCAACCCCCGTTACGCAGGGTAAGCTAAAGCCAGGGCATGTGACTGGTTCAGACCGGGGGAAGTAGGCCTGCTTCCTACTGAGGCCCGGGGCCCATTGAGAGGGTCAGCTGGATAAGGCACATACCGTGTTCCCGGAACACAGCGTGTGAGCGAGGTTCATCACCTCGCTGGTCGTCATAAGGCGTTTGAGTGTACACAACACTTCAAATCACACGAGCAGAGGAGAACACAGGTCCTCAAGACTTCAAAAGCACTCTACACAATAACACACTCGTTCTGAGAGGTACAACTGAACACACATTGACACAGAGGTGGAAAGGTTTGAGAACATGGTGAAACAATTTCAAACACACGTGCCGTTATGCATTGGATTTGAACAAATACTCTGCAAGTCCAGACACACACACACACACACACACACACACACACACACACACACACACACACACACACAGACAATAAGGTGATATATAGTATCTAACACTAGGCTATTCATATCACTGAAAACACACATTTCAATAGAATAGGCTCATTTCAAGGAAGGTGTGTGGAATGGCCTACAAACACAACTACCCTACAAACAGAACAATATAACAGTATGTAGGGACATAGTGGAATAGCCTAACAACACAACACTATAACAGTATACAGGGACATAGTGTAATAGCCTACCACAACACTATAACAGTATGTAGGGTCATAGTGGAATAGCCTACCACAACACTATAACAGTATGCAGGGACAAAGCGTACTAGCCTGCCAACACAACGCTATAACATAATGTCATAGTGGAATAGCCTACCAACACATCACTATAACAGTATGTAGGGACAGTGGAATAGCCTAACACAGCACTATAACAGTACGTAGGGTCATAGTGTAATAGCGTACCACAACACTATAACAGTACGTAGGGTCATAGTGTTATATAGTACTGTTACTATAGTAGTAGAATAGCCTACCAGCCTACCAGCCCAGCGTGGCTGTGAGCGGCAGTACTGGAGATCTTAGCATTAGCGGTTAGCTCGCTACCAGCTAGCCCCGTTACCACATTCAGCTCCGGTCCACGGACCCGGAGCCGAGGCTCCCCGACATGCGACACACAGCACGCCGACCCTGGCGGCATAACCCCGCGGACAAGAGGCCTCCCATGCCCCGGATCCCGGACCGCGGAGCCGCTCCATGTCCCGGACCACGGAGTGGACTCCGCCGCTGTCAGCACGCAGGTCGACCCGCCGCTCCAACCGGCGGTCACCGCCGTCCTGAGCCGTTAAAGCACCACCATTCAGACCGACTCCGCCACCTACCATCCTGTCCTCCGGTGAGACTCAGGTGCGCTGCGCCGCGGCTCTGACCCATCTAGTGGCGCGGGTCTCCGTGAGCCCTGGAAGGAAAGCCCGGTGAACAACGCTGGAGGAATCCGCCTGGGCTGCCGCTCCGATGAGAGGCTGCTGCTTCATAATTGTGCGACTCCGGACTGACGCTAAGTGACGCGGATCCGCGTGACGACACGCCACGTGACGTCACGCAGCCTCAGTCTGCCTAACGCGGCAGCTGAGTCGGCCGGACCCGTTCACGTGGTGCAAGTGGAGCTCAGGTACCTTAAGTGTTGTTAGTTTGTAACAGATCAAAACACGCCATGATGCAGGTCTGGGTTATGAACTGTATCCCTAGAATACAGGATGAAGAATCCATCACAAGAGGGGCTGAGGGCAACAAGGTCCCACGGTACATCGCCCCACTTGCAGAAAGCTGGCTTTTTCTCAAGTGTTTTGTTCCATTGTCCTTCATGGTTTCCACCGAAGGGACCCAGTAGGCCGACCAGCTGGGGGCGGCCCTCTGCCTCGGCTTTGGGACGAGACCCAACGACACAAGGCCTCAGTCTGGGGAGGAGACTGGGCCTGCTGGAGCTGATCCTGCAGAAGCACTGCGATAGCAACAGCAGCGTTTTGGTAAAGAATGAAGGACTGCGGTTTGTGAAATATAAACACTTTATTTCAAATAAGGCAAAGAAAGAAAAACCGACCTGTGGGGTAACTTAAAAAAACTTACACAAATTACACTAAAGGTGATCATCCTCTGGCTCCGCGTTACCCCCCTGACCCACGCAGGCCACCGTCCTTCAGCCCGGATCGGATAAGGTGCTTCCCAGTACGGACTGTCACCGTGGCAACATCCAGAAACCCTCGTACTCCCAACATTATAGACATTGTTCTGTTTAATCGACATAATCAGCATCGCTCTTTGGATCCGCCAGGAGTAAAGCAACCAAGACTCTTCAACAAAAGTCAAACTGAGCGTAAAAGCATCTCCCCCTGGGTTAGACAATTTCTGTTATGATTTATAAAAATTACGGATATTAAAAAAAATCGGAACAAAAATAGCAGTTGAGCCGTTGGAGGGTGGAGCCGTCGGGGACATCAGCATGCGTCTCCTACGGATCGCCCAGGTCTTCCTTCTGAGGAGCAGAACAGAGCAGAAGAGCGTTCACTGTACCACTCAGTGGACATGTAACGACACAGAGGATCTGCCTTTATAACGCCATGCAGCCTTACAGGTCTACCACACGACAGTACACTTAGACACGGATGCAAAGTCCATTCCACGACTGTCACCCAGGACAGCTTCAAGCAGAGGCATGCCAGAGGTTACAGCAGACCATAACGGAGAGGCAGGGTATGTTATGGTTTTGAAAGAAACATGAGAGACGTCAGGGTACGGGCCACAAGAGGGAAATTCGGAGACTGCACACGAGGTTAAGTTCCCTGGTGCTCATCCGGGGTAGGTGGTCCGAAGTCCACTTGGCTTTAAAAGCAAACTTGCACTGACTACTACTGAGTAGTCTGTTTCAAGTTACACTCAAAAAGCATTTATTAAAGCGTTATAGTGATACGTGTGGTTTGTCATTTTGGTCATCAAAATGTATTATGTATTCGCAATTAATTGAGCCGAATAACGTTAAATAAGTAGGTTTATTAATAACTAGCGTCTCAATATTTTCAATGATCTGATGACACCTAGTGGACAATTAATGCCATGCAGATAGAATGACGGTGGTGCATTCCGAACGCACATATTATTATGGAAAATAATGAACATTGCATTTAGTTTCGATTGAATAAAAATATTAATGTGTAGTTTTTTTGGGATCAGGCCCTGGGATTCGGTTGGTTAACAAAACGTTTGTTAAAAGAGGACAGAGGACAAGAAGTAAACATCAAATCAAAGGGTTAAACTCAGAGGAGAGGATGGGGGCAGAGCTAGCAGCTAGGAGGTAGCACACCTGGCAGCAAAGGCTCCCTGGATGAGTCCAACACCTGCTGGAGATGAAGTGGGGTCAGAGTTCATCTCTCTCACACACATGGAGACATCCTGCCTAGCTTGTCTGACCGGCCTTCCACACATGCACAAGGTGACCCCGGAGAAACCGCGACCTACAACATCTAGTTCTCCTTTCACACACACAACCCGCAAGATGAAGATGAGACGCATGAGACGGGTTCACACCCTGCAGATACTCCAGGCACTCGGGGGGGGGGGGGGGGGCCTGGGGGGAGAGTAGGAGGAGGAGGTCTGACCCCTCACCCTGTCCTGACCCCTGACCTCCAGACGCCCCTGACCCCCAGACGCCCCTGCCAGCTGACCTCCAGGCCTCACCTGGTACACGCTTCCTGTCCAGAAGTGCTTCATCTCCTTGCGGCGGGCGGCCACGGCGGCGGAGGAGAGCAGGGTGAAGGGCACCAGGTAGAGGAGCGCCGGCTGCCCCGACTCCGTCAACAGCATCACCGCAAATGTCACCACCATGCCCAGCGTGTAGGCTACACACACACACACACACACACACACACACAGTGGAGTGCACAGTGGGATGGTCTCTTGGTTATTCCTATCCATTGTTTATCCCTATAGTTCAGCAGGGTTTGAGGATCTGAGGTTGGGGTTAGGGTTATTCTGTGATTTGGTGTATTACCTATGCAGCAGCTGAACAGGTAGATCTTCCTGGAGCTGTTGACCCACACATCAAAGCGGCTGCAGTAGGCCACCAGCAGACCTGTCGCACAAGGAACTGGAGCTCAGACCACATGCAGGCACCTTCTACTCGTCCTATAGGGTCTAGACCCGATGTCTGGAACGCAGAGAGCTTCACGTTTCTATGTGGAGTGTTTCTTGCTGCTGTTGACCTCAATGCAGTCAGAACTGAAGTATGGGGCGGCAATGTGAGAAGCAGTGTTCTCTTCCGACTGTGAGCAACATATCAAATGCTCTGAAGAATGAACATTACATGGCTGTTGTAATAAGCCCATTCACTCACGTCACACGCTGAGTGATGAATAATTAACCCCCCAGTATGTGGACTAACCCCTTGTTAATGAGTGACAGTGAGGAACCAATTATTAGAAACATGGAGAACGTTCAAACCATTCAGAACCCACCAGACGGCCACATGTCTGCCTCATCTCCACGTAGAGTTACTGAGCAGAAGGTCGTTCTCTACAGTTTGACTGGGGCTTAAATCCTACCCAAACATAACCCAAACAGCCCACACCACGAGGTCCTGGGAGGGGTACCTGGGATGATGATGTCTCCGTATCCGAGGATGGAGAACTGCATCCTGCACAGGTTCTGGGCCACCGCACTGAAGCGGGGAACTCGCATTACCACTGGGAGCTGGGGGGAGACGGAGACGTTTGGGTTCAGGGAGACAGAAAAAGGAAACACAGGGATGGACAAATATGTTCCATTTCTCCTCCACCCTTCAGAGTGTTTCCACTCTTACAGACTTAAAGTTATTCTTTAGCTGAAGATAAGAGAGAGATTGGTGGAAGGCTATGCAAGTTGATCTGTGTGTGTGTGTGTGTGTGTGTGTTTGTGTGTGTGTGTATTAGGGCCTTACCTTCTCTGAGGGCGTCTGGGGCTCAGCAGGGATCACCACCATGTTGCCTTGTGTCTATGATGAAGGCCCCCAACACACGGTTAGTGAGCCTCCCCTCAGGGAGCCAAACAACAACAAAACATCATCAGGGCCTCTCAGCTCAGCTGGAAGGCCGTTCCAGTCATTCCCGAGGGAATCCCAACCGACCAGGGCTCTAACCAATTAATGTTTGTTCTTCACAAATACATTGCTGTTTAAAGAAGGGCTTAAGGGAGCCATGCCCCTCCTTAAAGACCTTAAAGGAGACATATTATACCACCAGGTGTGAGTGTGATTAGCCTTACAAGCCGTTTTGAAAATCTGCCCCATATGACATCACTAGTGGGCGTGTCCACCTAGATCTGTGCTGGATAGATCAGTCTCCCAGCCTACCCAGTGGACTGAAGTAAACGTTGCTCATCTATCCATGTTCACAAAGCCATGAAAACAATGTCCCAGTCGGCAACAACTGGTTGTACTGGTTTAGTTCCCCTGCATACTGACCGATAGAGAGAGCACAGGTAGTTTTGAACATCATCCTAAACCTGCTCTCCCTGAGACTCCACTCATCCACTCTGGTCATCTGAGCACCTCTGCCTCCTCATTCATTCATTCATCCTATTACATAACCAGGACGGACTCCATTATACACACACACACACACACACACCGGATATACTTTGATTTTATTAGATGTTAAAGGACCAGTGGGCCATATTTCTGTAAAATAATGAAGTAAAAATTATTCCAACAGCTATCTCTAAATCCAAAGTCCTGCCAGAGAAATGTGTCTTATGACCAGTGATGCCAGTAACGTGTTACTGGCATCACTGGTCATAAGACAGTAAGTTAGTATTGGCAAAACCGGTTGTAATTTTTTATTTTGAGGCAGCAGGGGGTGTTGTCCCAGCTAAATGTAACTAATAAAGTAACTTGTAATCTAACTTAGTTACTTTTAAAATCAAGTAATCAGTAAAGTAACTAAGTTACTATTTTAAGGAGTAACTAGTAATCAGTAATCTGATTACTTTTTCAAGGTAACTGTGGCAACACTGCTTATGACACATGATTAGTAGGCTAGTAGGTGAGCGTTCTGGCGCAGATTGGCTGCTGTGCATCACCCAAGTGGGTGCTACACACTGGTGGTGGTTGGTGAGGTGCCCCCCTTCACTGTAAGCGTCTTTGGGTCATTGAAAAGCGCCAATCAAAATAAATAAATTATTATTATTATTAACTGTTGTCTTTCTCTGCACCGCCTGATTGGATGTGGTTGGGTGGGTGCGTTTCACCTACCTTCTCTCCGGCGTCCGGTCCCAGAGCGACCTGCACCATGATGCTGACCCCGTTCTGTAGAGAAGGGGAAAACGTGGTGAAGAACCACACATGATGCTCCTCGTTTGAGGAGAAGAGGAAAACGTGCTCACGGACCACAGTGGTCCAAACACGGCGTCCACACGGTTGCGCCACCATACTTTAGTTTGGAACCCTTCGGTGCCTTGGACTGATGAGAGCACTTTGAATTATGAACGCAACATTCTGCTGCTGACATTGAATCATTTTAAATAATCCCATTAAAGAATCCGAAATCAATTAAATCTAGCATTACGAAACAGCAGGGAGCCTACTGATCAATATCTAGCCGCAAGATCAGGAAAAATATGAAATGCTTAACCTAAGAACATTATACTTTAACTCATGGAAATTGTCTTTACATAATAAACAAATTCAGAGCTCACCCTGTAATGCTACATATTTAAAGTATTTAAAAAAAGTAGTATTTACAGAGCGCAGTACGAAGTTAGGAAACAACTATCATGAGCCTTTTACCATGAAGTCAGACCATACCGGTCACACTGCAGGAGGAAGTGGTTTTACGTCACTATCAGATAGAGAAGAATCTCTACTGAAGAACCAGAGGTGGAGGAAACAGAAGAGACCGCAGGCCTCAAGCTGTGAGACTGAACAGCTCGGATGGTCGTGAATACAAAGAATACTCCAGTAGGGTCATGATTGACCCTGTCCCCTTCATGGTCCACACATGGTCCAGAACTTCCATAGACCTCCCCAGTCCCCTTCATGGTCAAGACCTTCCATAGTCCTCCTCGGTCCCCTTTATGGTCCAGACCTTCCATATCCCCCCCCCAAGCCCCTTCATGGTCCAGACCTTCCATAGTCCTCCCCAGTCCCCTTTATGGTCCAGACCTTCCATATCCCCCCCCAAGCCCCTTCATGGTCCAGAACTTCCATAGACCTCCCCAGTCCCCTTCATGGTCAAGACCTTCCATAGTCCTCCCCAGTCCCCTTTATGGTCCAGACCTTCCATATCCCCCCCCAAGCCCCTTCATGGTCCAGACCTTCCATATTCCCCCCCAAGCCCCTTCATGGTCCAGACCTTCCATATCCCCCCCCAGTCCCCTTCATGGTCAAGACCTTCCATAGTCCTCCCAAGTCCCCTTTATGGTCCAGACCTTCCATATCCCCCCCCAAGCCCCTTCATGGTCCAGACCTTCCATAGTCCTCCCCCAGTCCCCTTCATGGTCCAGATATGGAACATACCTTTGTGAAGTAGGGTGTGATGAAGACGAAGAAGACATCATAGATGAGGAGGAGGCTCAGCAGAATCACACAGATCTAAAGGTTTAAGAGCGAACGGGAAAGAGATAAAGAGAGAGCGAGAGAGAGACAGAGATTAGGCTTTAAGCTAGTGGGAGGGCAGCCCACAGGTACATCAGCCTCAGAACAGGATAGGCACCTTGAAGTTGGACAGCGAGATGGTCTTCATGAAGTTGAGGCAGAAGGCGATTCCCAGGAGGTCCTGAAGGATCCAGATCCACCTGCAGGAGCAGAAGACCGCGTCATAAAGAGGACCAGGGCAGGGCAGGCACACACCTCCTTATGAACACTGCATTATGAAACAACATACCTCATTATGAAACAACACACCTCATCATGACCACTGCATTATAACAGGTTGTTACACTGACAGCTAGACGGAAAAGATGAGTTGTGCAGGAGGCTGGTGCGGATGTCATTTTATCTGTGTGTGTGTGAGAGACATGATGAGGAAGTGTGACAGCACCTGTCTTCGTTCCTGTAGACACCCCAGACCACAGCAACGCTGATGCAAACTGCAGCCAAGATGAGAGACCTCACGGAGAACTCCCAGCGGCGAACCGAAAATCTAGAGAACCAAAACCACACACACACACACACACACACACACACACACACACACACACACACACACACACACACACACACACACACACACACACACACCCACACACACACACACACACACACACAGAGGAAATCACTTGAGAAGCAGGCCATTGAGCAAACTATCATCATCAAACTAGTTTTCACATTGAATTCTTAACCTGAAAACATTTGCTGTGTATTACCATGATCAAATATTTCTTAAACGCTAAACAGAACTGTACAGTGGAAACATGTAGCGAGAGAGACTCAGAGAGAGGAGAGCTGAGAGAGACCGTACCTGACCGTGCCGACACCCAGATGCTCCAGGATGGCGTCAAAGCAGCTGAACAGAGCCGTGGCCGAGGCAAGGCAGAAGACGGAAATGATCACATACACTGGAGAGAGAAGAACCATATCACATACACTGGAGAGAGAAGAACCATATCACATACACTGGAGAGAGAAGAACCATATCACATACACTGGAGAGAGAAGAACCGTATCACATACAATAGAGAGAGAAGAACGGTATCACATGCCCTAGAGAGAGAGAAGAACCATATCACATACACTGGAGAGAAGAACGGTATCACACTAACCCTAACACATAGCAAGACGCCAGTAACACTTTAGTTTAGGGTCTGCTCAGTTCTTTCAAACACCTTCAATCTATATGAATGAAACCCTTCTGCTTCTGGCTGCACAGGAGCAGAGACTATGAGACTATTAGACCCTGAGACTATGAGACTATGAGGCAGCTTGCTGAATGCTGCTAGTCAGAGTTCACTCTGAGGACCATCAATAACTGCTCATATCAACAGCCTCTGTAGCCAGACCACGGGCCACTTACCCAGAACGCTGTAGAAGAAGTACATGAGGACCAGCATCAGGCACATCAGGCCCACGAAGACCACCACCTTCAGGGGGGAGTACAGGAACACGTCCCCGCTGTCCGCCTTCTCCTCCCCGCCGCCGCCGTCGGCCCCAGCGCCCGTCAGCCTCTGTCTGAACATAGAGACCACAGCTCAGCCTCTGTCTGAGCAGAGGCCCCAGCTCAGCCTCCAGGACCTCGCCTTTATCTGCTCCAGGTTCAGAACGTCCTCTGGGCTCAGGAACCGCTCTTCCCTGGTTCTTCACCGTTTAGCACCGAGGTTCAGAGCCCACGAACCCTCCGCCCGCAACCCCATCCCACCCCGCCATTTGGTTCCCTCTGAATCAGTTTGACCTGAGGAGGAAGGCTGGAAAAACCCTCAGGTAATTAAAGGGACGACTGTGGTGACGGCCACAGTCGTCACCACAGTTATATTGGATTACATTCCAGATAACTGTAGCGATCATTTATGATCAGAGTCTGCTGTCACTTCTGACGCTCTGGCCAGTGGTTTCCCTGCTGCTGTGATTCATTATGTAAATGAGATGACACCATATGTAAATGAGCGGCGCCCCACCTCTCACAGGTGCCGCTCCAGTACCCCCCCAGGGCCACGGTGCAGACGGCGATCAGCAGCATGAGGGCGATGCTGGGGTCCAGCGCGGCCTGGGGCGGGGAGAACATCTGGGCCTGCACCTGCCCCCCGCCGAACACCTGGACACATACAGCTCCAACATCAGGGGTACCTCCTCCTCAAAGGGGTTTACAAAGGAGGAAGGCCTGGACATACACAGCTCCAGCGTCAGACCAGAGGAACCACTTCCTCAAAGGGGTTTACAAAGTAAGGCCTGGTCCTTTTTGAAACATTTGCTTTACTATGAAAAATAACGAGATGGAACCAAGAAGTCAAGACTTTAGACATCCTGCTCTAAAGGATCTGTCCTGGTACTGGGCCTCTAAAGGCTCTGTCCTGGTACTGGGCCTCTACCTAAAGGCTCTGTCTTGGTACTGGGCCTCTACCTAAAGGCTCTGTCCTGGTACTGGGCCTCTAAAGGCTCTCTCTTGGTACTGGGCCTCTACCTAAAGGCTCTGTCCTGGTACTGGGCCTCTACCTAAAGGCTCTGTCTTGGTACTGGGCCTCTAAAGGATCTATCCTGGTACTGGGCCTCTACCTAAAGGCTCTGTCCTGGTACTGGGCCTCTACCTAAAGTCTCTGTCCTGGTACCGGGCCTCTAAAGGCTCTGTCCTGGTACTGGGCCTCTACCTAAAGGCTCTGTCCTGGTACTGGGCCTCTAAAGGCTCTGTCCTGGTACTGGGCCTTTACCTAAAGGCTCTGTCTTGGTACTGGGCCTCTACCTAAAGGCTCTGTCCTGGTACTGGGCCTCTAAAGGCTCTGTCTTGGTACTGGGCCTCTACCTAAAGGCTCTGTCCTGGTACTGGGCCTCTACCTAAAGGCTCTGTCTTGGTACTGGGCCTCTAAAGGATCTATCCTGGTACTGGGCCTCTACCTAAAGGCTCTGTCCTGGTACTGGGCCTCTACCTAAATGCTCTGTCCTGGCACTGGGCCTCTACCTAAAGGCTCTGTCCTGGTACTGGGCCTCTACCTAAAGGCTCTGTCCTGGTACTGGGCCTCTAAAGACTCTGTCCTGGTACTGGGCCTCTACCTAAAGGCTCTGTCCTGGTACTGGGCCTCTAAAGGCTGTGTCCTGGTACTGGGCCTCTACCTAAAGGCTCTGTCCTGGTACTGGGCCTCTAAAGGCTCTGTCCTGGTTCTGTGAGGCAGCAGAGGTGAGGCTGGAAGAGGCTGACCTGCTTAGTGTCCAGGAGGTCTATGTACCTCATGAGGGCCAGAGGAATGCGGACCTTGGCGTAGTCCGACTCGTTGGCTGATGGAGTGACCTGAGGAAAATCATGAACACGACAGTCGGCACTAGGGGTGTAACGGTACACGAAAGTCATGGTTCGGTACGTACCTCGGTTTTGAATTCACGGTACAGGACGGTATGGTTCATAGTTAAGGGCAATTTCTTAAGAAACTGCTTGCTTGTCAACAACGGAGAATGGCTGTATAACAGCAGCAATGAAAACACCAATAAACTTGGTTGTGGCATTTGCATTTATGAATTCCCAGACATGGGTTGTTGAAATAGTGTCGTGAGCTTGGTTTGCACAGCTCGTTTTTTTTTCACAGCAACAGTAATAGTAACACCTGGATGGTGCCTTTTCAAATGCGTGTGCATGTTAAAGTGCTGTACGTAGACACGGAGCGCCCTCTCCGTAGCCCCTCTGCGTAGCTTACGTGCGCATCCAATATTTTTAAACTATCCATCGACGCAACAGAGACGGCAAGGGTTGTTATTTCCGCAATCACTTCTCCGGTTTAACTTTGCACCTGATTTACTTTGTACATTGTTTACCTTGAACATTAAGGACCAATTAAACACCAAATAAGATTTGAAAAGCTTTGGGAGTTTATTTTCAACACTGCTATCATGGTTTGTAGTCAACATATAAGATCGATTGGGCGGCGAATTGCATTGGGTATCCGACATCCAGACGGAGAACTGCGAATGCTCGAGGGGTCTCCGTATTTACGGAGTTGGATTACGGAGTCGGAGTAGTATACTTTGGCTAAATGGTCTGGGGGGAACTCCGACTTCAAGTTTTAAATTCTGCATCGCAAAACAAGCCTTTACATTCGCCATATTAACGCTATGTACGCTACATTTACGAACCGCGGTCCACCTCTGTAACCACACGAAGTGCCTGTACCGTGACGGTTCAGTATAAATACGTGTATCGTTACACCCCTAGTCAGCTCTGGAGGGGAACGCGGAAGATGAGTTGGTTAAGACTTTCACATGGGCCTGGAGGTACAGAAAGTATCACCCAGTAATCCTGCTCCCTAATGTTCTTATTTATTATAAAAATGTCTCCATGTTCTACACACATTTTAAGGTGAAAGGTCTGGAAGTATCCATCATCGAGGGGACCTTCCCCTTTGCCTTATGAGGTGTGTGTACTTCTGCCAATACCGGTTCCAATGCAACTTCTACGGTTAACAAGTGGTTCACGGTCTGTAATACAGGCATCCCAATCTATACCACTGATCCAATGATCCCATCCTACCAGGTAGGTGCGGCTGGCCACCAGCAGGGCCCCAGCCCCCAGGCTCTGGGCCACCAAGGCTTTACGGCTGATGTTACACTCTCCGCTCCGCACCACCAGAGCGCTCCCATTCAACAGGGCGGGGCTGGTCCCCGGGGGGACGGAGGACGGGTCACACAGCGTGGTTGTGCTCAGGTTCAGCAGCGGGAGCAGAGCCTGACCAGAGAGCAGGGGGAGTGGTGGTTATGAACACGGGTCAGTGCTAAGAGTGGTTTTGAACACGGGTCACAGAGTGGTTATGAACACGGGTCAGTACTAAGAGTGGTTATGAACACGGGTCAGTACTAAGAGAGGTTATGAACACGGGTTAATACTAAGAGTCACGTTGAGGTTCTACTCACAGCTTTGTCCAGACTTCCGGCCAGAGGCGTCCAGCTCTGATTGTACAGCAGGCAGTACTCCTTCTGAACGCCTCCATAGGAAAGGTGCAAGATCGCCTCCTGACAGTTCATCTATGAGGATAAATATGTGCAGTCATTATTGAGAAGTCAATGCTTTAAATAGCCATTTCAATCGATTTCATTTCTGTGGCTCTTGTAGTGTTCCGCATAGCAGCGGAGTTGAGTGGGAAACTGAAGTGAAAGTAGAATGGAGCCAGTAGGTTGTTGTTCTCTATGAGACCGTCAGTTCACTACTGAACCGCAGAGAGACACCTTGTTTAGGAACCCGTAGTTTAACTACTGAACCAGTGAGGGGTAAATCTACAGTTACTTTCACTTTGAGGTGAACCTGTTGTCATGTTTCCTCTCATGTTTCTACTGTTGTCATGTTTACTTTATGTTGTCATGTTACTATTGTTGTCATGTTTTTAACATAGGGCTATTCCATCAAAGTCACTAACGAAGGCGGTGCTTAGTTGATTAAGCCTGGTTAGAACTAACGCCAACTTCCAATTGAGGCTAAAGCCATTCCATCAACCCAGTTCAGCCATGCCTTGCTCAGGCTAGTTCAAGCCAGGCTTACGTTATCGTGGATTACGTGCGCTCACGAGATATGTAACCAACCCAAAACCGTGAATGTCGAATCATGGATCAAATGTCTGAAAAGCACTGAGCGGGATCTTTTCCAGAGAAGCTGCGTGTGGAGGTCTATGAGGAGAACAAGCATATAATAAATCACAAAGGGAACACCGTAACCATTAATAAAAACAGGGAGGCCGCCTAGCAATTAAATCGCAGATCTTCTGAATGAATAAGTAGTATTAAGCATAACATATTTACATTTAATATTGTCCGTAGATTTGTATTCAGGGAGATAGTCTTGAGGTAACGTGTCGGACTTGCAGCCGGTCGTCCAGGGTTAAATCCCCACCTAATTAGTAATTTAGGAAGGACTACTGGAGGAATCAAACAACTTTGCATGCCTTTTATTTTCCATTTCTTTAAATATTCTAAATTTACTAACCATAGTATTTATCTCAACAGAGGTGGTCTCGGCTGCCTGCCGAGAAACAACAATGTCCCATGCAGCAGTGTCTCAATTTCACTATCAGTAAAATTAATATTAACATTAACTTTACCATGGGTTTTTGCAAGTTATATTTTGGTTCTGGGGATATTGTAAGACATATTTATTATATAAAAAGTCAATTGTTAGGCCTAATTTCTCTGATATAAAGGAAATTACAAAAATGAGCCAACGCCAAAAGTTGAAGGACGTATTCAGGACGCGAACTCGCTTCGCCCGAACCTCAGGGCAAATGCTAGACCACTCACCAAACTGCTTGTTCACAAATTTGACAGAATACATAGTATTAGATAAAAATGTGTTGAGAAAATATCCACGATAACAATAGATAGCAATTCATTTAATTATTTTATTTGCATAATTTAATCTTAGAGCCTTAATGAAAATATACGCTGTTTGTACTTCATATATGTACATTTATGACAAAATCGGGACAACTAGGCTTGGCGGAACCTTCTGATGGTACACTTGTATCCGACAGATGGGACTTCTCTGAAACACAGCTGAAGTAAGCCTGGCAGTTAGCCTGGTACTGGCCAGGGCCCCGTTTACTGATAACGATGGATCCACGCTTGTACGATCATTCTCACGATGGATCTTGTGATCCATCGTAAATTTCTTTGGAGCGTTTCCCGAAACTCCTAGCATGAACGCGCGTTCACTGCACTCACGACGTTCGTAGGATTTTAACTGTCTACTGACACGGTGCTGAAATGGGCTCCGTAGGAGAGGGAGACGCAGGAATGTCGCAGGAAAATGGGGTTAAAAAGGGGTAAAATATCTCCCCATCAAGTCCAACAGCAGAGTAGCCTACGAAAAGAATAGACTGCAATAATATGAATGCTAAATATATTCAAACACATTCCAATTCCATATTACAAAAATCAAAAATAGCTTTTAAAACTACATTTATCTTAATGTGCTGATTCCTGAAACATGCTTTGCGCAGCAAAGAGAGCTGAATTTATCTGATTTAGCAGGGTTTTATTGATTGGCTCACACTCTCTTCTCTAGAATCTTTGGTGTAAACATAAAAAATGCAACATTCCATTAATTCTGTATCATTCAAACGCAGAGGCTGGGCGTTGACACACGGCTATTGCTGACCCGATTGGGAGAGCTTGGTCTAGATCCTATTGTTGGGTAGGATGATGTATAGGCCTTTTTACACTGCTATGCCGGTTCGGTCGCAGCTTGGCACGCCCGGTGTTACACCGAATTCTGCGACCCACCGAAAAGTGTGACCCCAGGGGGCTTACATTGTTGTACATTTTCTGCAACATGCACGTGTGCATTATAAATAAACATTCTGCATATTGCAAAAAATATGTAACAGCGCCCCTTGGGGTCACACTTTTCGGTGGGTCGCAGAATTCGGTGCAACACTGGAATGACTTCAGTGGTGGGGGGGGCAAATGCGCGTGCATTTGTCGAACAGCGCGTGACACCTCATCATCCTAAAGCCGGCCACACATCGGCGCCGAAGCGCCGCGGTGCGCATTTCACGCGCGTCGCGGCGCGCTGCAGCACCGCTGTGATCCAAATATTGCGTTGTCACCGCAAAGTAAACACTGAATCATCATAATAACCTTCTTCATTTTCATCATCGTCATATCCCAATCATCATTATAGCTGACCCATTTTAGCGAGCCTTTCGGCTCGCTAAAATGTCCACTATGAAATGTCCCCTGGTGTCAGCGAACATAGCCAACGTGGTCTTATTATAGCCCGATCATTAACTAAAAGCCACATAGAAAGAAAAAAGCATCCAGCATGTGATTTCAACAATGTGTGAGGCATAGGCGTCGATTACGCCAGGGACGCTGGGGACGCGTCCCCACCAGATTTCGTCAAGATTCATTTTGTACCCACCACTTGTAAAAAAAAATGGGGTTGAATAATTATGGATTATTACACGGGTCTTCTAGAGAAGAATAGAATAGAAAGCTTTATTGTCATTATACAACGTACAACGAAATGCAATGAGCAGCTCCTTAAAAGTGCATAGATAGTTATCGAATCTAGCTCTGTTCTGTCGGAAGTCAAGGATGAGTTCCTTGGTCTTGGTGATGTTCAGTGCCAGGTTGTTAGATACACACCACTCACCAAGTTTTAGGACCTCATCTCTGTAGGCCACCTCGTTTCCCCCTGTTATAAGGCCCACCACCGTTGTGTCATCAGCAAATTTGACAATGATGTTCTCTGGGTGGGTGGGACTGCAGTCGGATGTGTAGAGGGAGTAGAGTAGTGGGCTCAGCACACAGCCCTGGGGAGAGCCAGTGCTGAGAGTGCGGGAGGAGGAGAGGTGAGGACCCAGTTTCACCTGCTGGGGTCGGTTGACCAGAAAGTCTTTTATCCAGGAGCAGGTGGGTGGTGGGAGCCCCAGGTTGATTAACTTGTGGATCAGAATGTCTGGTATTATAGCGTTAAAAGCTGAGCTGAAGTCAATGAAGAGCATCCTGACGTAGCTCCCCCTTTTCTCCAGGTGACTCAGCGCTGAGTGGAGAGCGATGGCTATTGCGTCGTCAGTGGATCTGTTAGTCCGGTATGCAAACTGGTGTGTGTCCAGGGTGGGGGGGAGACAGGCTTTGATGTGTCTCAAAACCAGTTTCTGATGACTGGGGTGAGTGCTACGGGGCGGAAGTCATTGAGGCTGGTAGTGGGTGACTTTTTAGGGATTGGGATGATTGTGGCAGATTTCAAGCAGGATGGGATAACGGGTCACAGCACAGCCTCTGTAATTGGTGATGGTCTGTATACTCTGCCACACCTGCCAGGGCGTGTTGAGCTGTTCCTCTATCCTCCTCTTGTATTCTACTTTGGCCCATCTAATGCCTCTCCTCAGGTTGGCGCGAGCGGCGCTGTACAAGGCTCTGTCACCTGATCTGAAGGATGAGTCATAGGCCCAGAGGAGCGTGCGGACCTGCCTTGTCATCCATGGTTTCTGGTTTGGGAACACCCGGATTCACTTTTCCACAGTGACATTCCCAATGCAGTACTTGATGTAAGACAGTACTGTGTCTACGAATGTAGCCAGGTCTTCATGATAGAAGGCTTCCCACTGTGTTTGTTCAAAGCAGTCCTGCAGTCGGGGGAGGGCATCCTCAGGCCAGGTGGTAATGGTCTTCTTTGTGGGCTTTGTTTGTCGACAGAGGGGGGTGTATGCGGGGGTGAGGAGCAGGGAGAGGTGGTCTGACCAGCCCAGGTGGGGGAGGGGTACGGCTCTGTATGCACGCTTGATGTTTGAATACACATGATCCAGAGTGTTTTCTCCTCTTGTTGGGCATTTTACAAATTGATAGAATTTTGGTAGAACAATCTTGAGATTTGCTTTATTGAAGTCCCCTGCAATAATGTGGGCGCCATTGCGGTGGGCGCGCTGGTGGTTATTGATGGCATTATGCAGCAGAGAGAGAGCCGTATTTACAATAGTGTCCGGTGGTATGTAGACTGCAGTGGCGACAACAGCAGCTAGTTCTCTAGGTAGAAAGAAGGGTCTGCATCTCACCGACATGAACTCCAGGTCAGGACAACAGTGTCTGTCCAGAATAGTGCTGTTGTTACACCAACCTTCATTCACGTAGATGCAGACCCCTCCTCCTCTGCTCTTTCCGGAGTCACTGTTCCTATCCCATCTGTGTAGTGTGCGGCCTGCCAGCTGCACCGTTGCATCAGGGATTTGTGTATGTAGCCATGTCTCTGTGATGATGAGCACCGGCATTCGCGGACATAGCGATTTCCAGCCAGCTGTATTTCCAAATCGTCCGTCTTGTTTACCAGAGATCTGGCGTTTGTAAGGTAGAGGCTCGGCAGCGGAGGTTTGAGAGGCTGTTTCCTAAGCCTGGCCAGTAGCCCAGCCCTGCAGCCCCGTCTTTGTTTTCTCTCGCGTCGCCGTCTGCGTCGCCTGCCAGACCCGATAACAATCCACGGAGACCCCGCTGGTCTCGCTATCTCGTCAGGAATGTTATGAGTGCGATGAAAGTCACTGGAGATGGTCATCTTCAGCTGGAAACCGATATCCAGTTAGTCCAGACTGTAGTGTTCAGTAGAGAAAGTAAACGCTGTGTGCGCCGCCATGGCAACCAATTTGCAACCGATTTACCGGAAAAACTGAAAAGATAAATGTGATGAATTGATAAATTGACGGGCGCTTGTAAAGGTTTGCTTTACAAACCGATATTCAGTAAGTCTAAACGACTGTAGTGTTCAGTAGAGAAAGCAAACGAACGTACAACACACAAAAAAAGGCACAAGTAGGGAGAGCTCTGAGCCGCTGCGTCTGTGTGCGCCGCTGTCTCCAAGGACAATGCCTTGTTCTCAATGCCGTGGAACGCTCCGTTCACTTGCATGGGCTCTTCACAACTTCCGGCGGTGAATTATATTTGATAATTCACCGTTGCTAAGTATAATTGACCGCTGTCAAGGAAATCAAAGGACTTTTTGCCCTCGTCAACGACTTTGGCGAACTATTTCTCTGCTGATCAACGCTACGAATGATAACAAATACATTGGGAAAAGACACACTGTGTGAAGTTATTTTTTCGATTTGGCAAGTAGCCATTACTAATAATACCAATACTCTTTGGCTGGGATGATGAGGCATCAGACAATCAAATCATTTTAGCCTGAATACATAGGTAAAAAGCACCAGAGCAGGTTGCTAGTATCATGGACAGTATCATAACGATAACCTGTTGAACTAAATGGATGTGGTAGGCTACACCACGGGATGCATCTTTAGACCACTGCCACATAAATAAAGGTAAGACGCGATATTTATTGATTAAGACTTGCTGGTGCTGTGGCGAGGTCTTTTGTGTTTTTTGCACTCAAGTGGTCGGCTGTTTTAACTTGTAATTGATAGTCAGTGGAGTCAGTCTCTTGTTGGCACAAAGTGACTTTTGGTCATTCTTGCTTTGCTTGAATTCTGGAATAATTGTGGGGGGGAGTGCATGAATTTTGGTCAGAATGCCTGATATAGGCTAGTTTTGATGGAATGCATGTTCTGAATTGAGAACAGCCAGCTCATGATGTGATACAGGTTCAGCTGTGCAACAAATATTTTTTTCTTTTTCAATCTTGATGACTTTTGTAGTGCTGTGTGTAGCCACACGTTTGGCCCTTCTGAACTTAAACACGCAGTTAATTTCCTTTCCTAGCTCCTCTTGTTTATGTTGTTAGCTTAGCCATGTCATGCCACGTTGTCAACATTGAATACATGGAGCAGAACATAGTGGGTCACATGTCCGATGCTTTTTGGAAACGTTTTCTTCATAAAACGTGCCAGACAGATTTTGTATACATTTTATTCCTTAGTAATTAGCTACATGGGTATGCCGTCTTTCAGAACCTTTCATTACCGGCAGTGTAGGGAATGTTACTTTAAAAAAGTAATTACTTATAGTTACTCACCACTTGTTCCAAAAGGTAACTGAGTTAGTAACTGAATTACTCTATAATAAAAGTAATGAGTTACCAGTGAAAGTAACTATTTGCGTTACTGTAAAAAAAAGAAAGTTGCTATGTGTCGAAGAATTGCTGTACTTGATGTTCTTCAGTGATGGTAAAAAACCCGAAAGACGACAGTTCAAACCGTACTTGGAGCGGCGTTTCTGGACAAGACCGGGTCGAAAATGATTAACCAGCTGATCAACTGTAAATATCAGCTGATTGCGTGCCTGTAATCTAAACAGAGAGGCGTGGCGGAGTTACCTAACAATGACAACAACTGTTTATCAAAATAATTTCAGTGTGGAACCTGGATGCAAAACATTCCAAACATTTACCCAGGTTAGTGTGGATGGGGCCTTGTTAGCAGAGTCACACTCTCACGGCGAAATAATAATTCTAATACATTTCTCTCTTTAGCCGAACTGGCGTAGTTTATTTGTTAACCGCGAACAGACGCACGCTCTCCTAGAGCCAAGTGCAGAGAGAGGGAAAATGTCTGCGACATTCCCTTACATGGTCACAGACATGGCGCAGCAGCGCCTCCTTTTGGTTCTGAACAGGTAACTACAGTTACATGCAATCATACATATGTCATACATATATCAACAGGCCTGAATTTCAATTTGCTTGGTTGCAAAGGCTGTGGAACATCTGCCGAATACTACAGAAAATGCCAACTTTTCATTAGATTGCTCTGGACTCTCCATTTCTGCTGCTTCATCGAATCTGTTTGGTGTGTGCGTTTGTGTGTGTGTGGCGCGCGTGTCCTGGCTGGTGTGTAAAAACACTGGCTTCGATTGGCTACCATGAAACATGACTCTGCCTTAGCCAATCATAATCGCTTATCTCGTTGTTAACCCACCCTGTCTCTTCTCTAGCAGATTGTGTTGGGAGCAAGGGGTGCGTTCGGATTACGCAGTTTATTAAATCAATTCATAGTAACGCACTGCATTTTTCATACAGTAACGGTAACGGCGTTGTAACGACGGAAATAGTAATTAGTTAGATTACTCCGTTACTGAAAAAATAACGGCATTACCTAACGCGTTCTTTTAAACAGAGTTATTACCAACACTGATTACCGGCACTAAAGAGAGAAAAAAGAGTGCATCCTCATTGTACCCAGCACTTCTGAAAAGGCACTTCCAAATGCGTCTCTGTCCCCAGCACATTTCAAACCAAACTGACGCCCATGGTGTGAGGCCATATGCAGCAGGGATGATCGCACAGTGGAATGCTTATGAAAACCAGCGGACGAGCGCTGGGTGGAGAGTTCAGAAGCAGGGAGGTTATAATTAAAATATAATTTGTCAGTTTGCCGCTTGTCTTGTCAATATGTTAACCTGCTTATTATTTAATTAATAATTTATTTCTAATTTGTCTGCGACGAACGAATCGGGGCAAAATCGGGCTGAAATCATGTAGTCTGAACCAACCATAAACAAGCAGCAGAGCCATTGTGCAAGTGCACCTACTAGACCAAACAAGACTCGTAATGGTAGGTAAAACCAATAGTTCATTAAAGCAGCAATTGTGATGTAAAAAAAATAAATAATAAAACATAAAGTGCTTGCATGATATTGAAGCCTACAGCGATCGTGTGTGGTGGTGCTGTCAAACCAAAATTGTACCGGGCGTCGTTCGACGCGATTTTCCGTTGACAGGAAGGTTTCAAAAAATATTTGCGCTCATGTTGCCAAAGACGAAATAACATAATACAGATAACACTTGTTTTTACTTTATATTTTTATTGTATTGAATTTAGCTAGTTAACTGAGTGTTTAAAGTGTATCATAGTCTAGCTAGCTTGTGTTAATACACTCAGTTTACTAGCTAAATGCGATTAAACAATTAAATACAATACAAATATAAAGTTAGCAATGCTAATAAATGTCATTTGTAAAATAAGTGTTATCTGTTTAATGTTATTTCGTCTTGTGACACTCAATGAATGAGCACGAATGTTCATGAACCTTCCTACGTCATCGTTCGACGCGATCGTCTGTTGCCAGGCAGGTTTGGAATTTTCGTACGTAGGAGTTACAATTTTCGCCCCCGGTACAATTTTGGTGTGACAGTGCCTTATCATTTGTTTACCCATGGGCCATGGCAACGCGATTGCTACCTGCTGTAGTAGCCTACTCTCATTGGCTGAATCGTTGAGAACGTTTTAGACTCAATCAATATAAGGTTGTGGGGAGACAAAACTCTTTTTGTTTGTATAGTAACAATATTAGGCCAAAACATTACTAAGAAACAGAATAGTTCATCAATACAGGCTAAAAAAATAAAATATAGGGCCTATATATTTTTTTTTTTTTGCAAAAAGTGGGGTGGCCATTGGCCCCGCGGCCTCATAGGTTCCGGCGCCTATGGTTAGAACTGCTCATGATGATATCGCTGCGTTGTTTATGTAGAGACATCGCAGCAACACCTCTATCCAAGCACCTCCCTGGAACCTCGGAGCCGTCACATTTACATCAGATTCAAAATGACACCCAATAAACCGCAAATGTTTGTAGGGTCCGGGAGGGTAAATCGGGGTGCTAGTTCAAGCAGGCAATTTATCTCGGGCAATGTAAACGCACGGACCATGCCGTGAAAAAGGCGTGCATACGATAGCATATTTGGTGGATGCTCTTCACGGATGTAACTGTCTAGACACGGTCCAATAAATAATGAACTTCACCACAGCCTCACCGAAGCGCCTACACTGCTTTATGGCAAACAATCGCAACAAAAAACGCCTGCAGAAATTCTCCAACACCCGCTGGTCTCAGCATGATCGTGTACAGTATGTCTTCTGTCATTAATCAATATGAGGACATTTTAACCACGATGGTTGAATTAAAATCAGAGGGGAGAAAGCAAGTGCAGCTCAAAAGCGACCTCCTACACAAGAGCAATGGAATCATTTGATTTTATTATATGCCTTGTGAGCAGTGTTGGGCAAGTTACTTTAAATTAGTAACTTAGTTACAGTTACTAGTTACTTCTTTCAAAAGTAACTCAGTTACTTTAAGTTACTCGTTACTTTCAAGGTAACTAGTTACTAGGGCAAGTAACCTTTTTTTTTCTAAATTATCTTATTGTGTTAATGTGGCAAAGGACCTCCCTAACTGGATAGCTAGGGAGGCTGCCAGTCCTCTGGCTTGCTTACACGTAAGTCCTATCCTACCACAAGCGCAATGCGCCACCTAGTGACCTGAACGTGCCATAGCACTGTAGTAGTGTGAGTGCAAATAAATGAAATATTTCCATTGTTTCCAACTGTTTCCAACCCTCTACAAATGCACACACATTACTTTGGGGTTGATGTGGCATAGTGTTCGACAAAACAACTGTAAAATTTGATCATTGTACCCAGTATCACTACGATGAAGCAGTGGATCAACAAAACACAACATACAGTATGTTTTGAAACTTTTGATAGGCATATTTATCGTAGACATTGAAACAGGTACAAAGTATAGTTTTGGCAGTGCAAAAATTAAACTGTGCCTCAGACCATTTAGCAACTGTAGGAATCAATAGTGCAAAACTGATACAATAGATGTTTTCAATGTAAACACAGTGAGTTTTATCCGTTCTTTGTAAGTTAACCTTAACTCTAAACAGCTAAACTCCACCAACTGGAGACCTCATCATCAATAATGATGGGCAAACTTAAAAGTATTTTCAGCCTCACAAAGAGAAACTAAATAAATAAAAAGTACTTTCAGCCTCACAAACATAGTTAATGTTTGACAAATATAATATTTCCTCCACTCTGGCCGTTTAGATAAATAAAACAACTGATTAAATCAATAATGGTGGATAAAGTGCTTAACTAGTCTATGTTAGTATGTCTATGTCTATATCAGTCTTTGTCCATACATCTCCATCATTTGTTTAGCTGTGTCTGGGTTATAGACTGTGCAACAGGCTTTGTAAAATCAAGCTTTCGTTGTTTGGCTGGGGTGGCTTATCCTTTAGCGTCGGCGGAGCTGACGTTAGCAGCAGCATCACCTGTGTTACCTTCAGGGTCTTCAACTAGCTTGGTAGATGCCTGTTGTTTCTGAAGATGTTTCATCAGATTAGAATTGCTAGTTTTTGATGTGGCTAGAGTTTTCGAACCTCCACAAAGGTGACAGGTCACCAAAATATTCCTTATGTCTTTTACTGTCAGAAAGGAAAAATAATGTGCATATTTCCATGAGAGAAATACAACGCCTGGACCGTCGTCGACTGCCGCCATTGTTTTAATTCATTTACTTGCGCGTCGCTGCGTCACGTGACTCACGTCCACTTCACGTCCACCACGGAAACTGTAGTCCTGGGTTATGCACGTGAAGTAACGAGTAACGAGCCTGTTTAAATCGCAGTAACGTTAACACGTTACTGATTTTGACAAAGTAATTAGTTACAGTGCTCGTTACCGCAAAAGTAACTTAGTTACTGTAACGCGTTACTTAATAATGCGTTAGTTCCAACACTGCTTGTGAGAGGGTTGCCTTGTGACGTGGCGTTTGATCATACATTTCGGCTCTGCATGTATTTTTGGAATTTTAAATTGCTGCAATAAATTATGTTGTTGTTGACTTCTAACATGTCTCTGTCGTTGCTGTTTAAATCTAACAGTAGTCTATGAGTAATATATCGGCGGTAACCACTGTTTTGGGGGTATTGCGAAATTGCGCCAGCTGGACATTTCGTGGTATTGGGTGTTTTAATAAAAAGCATCCAATACACGGAATGTCCGCTGGTGGCGCCACTGAGGCTATAGTAGGCTAACGATCCTCTTAGCATCCTACGAGTTCCCCTGGAGTCCTCGTTAGCTACGAGCGTTTGTTACCAACGATGCTTTTGGGAAACGGTGTGAAAACTGTACGATGCTCGTACGACGCACTTCACGATCCAATAACGATGCTTTTGGGAAACGGGGCCCAGGTTCATTTGGTCGGATAAATTGCCATGGTTACTTAGCAGAGATTCCCTTAAGTCATGTTGATGGAACGCAACTCTAGCTTAAAGTAACGAGGCTAAGCAAAATAAGCCCGGCTTTGCCTTTGGCTTGGTTGATGGAATACCCCCCATGTCATGTTTCTTTTTTTTTTTGCAATTTGTCTTGCATAACACATATCTTCAATCCTCATTGAAATACATTAAAACAGCACATACAAACATTTACACAACATTTAAGAGTCCACACACACACACACACACACACACACACACACACACACACACACACACACACACACACACACACAGATAAGTCAAGAGTCAGAGGTCTCACAGTCCAATAAATTAAAGGCCATAGATGTCTCTGGGTTTTGTGAAATTATTTTGGGAGAGTTTGTTTGCATGTGAGTTGTATTTATGTTGTCTTTCTGTGTTTTGTATATGTTGGTTATGTTGTCTTGTATCTTCTCATGTTGTCATGTTATTTCTCTGTTGTCTTTGTTTCTTTACATGTTGTCAGGTAATTTCTCTGTTGTCTATGTGTTTCTTAACATGTTGTCATGTTATTTCCGTGTTGTCGTTTTGTTTCTTTACATGTTGTCATGTTATTTCCCTGTTGTATTTTTGTTTCTTTACATGTTGTCATGTTTCTTTATGTTGTCATGTTATTTCTCTGTTGTCATGTTATTTCTCTGTTGTCATGTTTCAAGTTGTCATGTTTCTCGGTTTCTTTCTGCTCTTACCTTCTCGGCTGCCAGCAGAATTGTTGATAAAAGTATAAATCCAAGAGTCGCCATCTTGTAGTTCTGAAGCACCACACCGAGCCCACATTAAACCCTTTATATATAAATATATATGTATGTATCTGTGTATATCTATATATTCATATATATTTCGGTGGACCATCTGACTTACGTCTTCGTTACTGTTCCGTCTATGAGCGACCGCATGACTTCACTTCCTGTATTGGTTCGCTCGTGACACGTGACCTGTTGGCTGGTGCTGAGCTGAGGAGTAGAGACCAGGGACCCAGACCCATAGAGAGAGAAGAGTTGCGACACTCTTTGATCTCGCCGGCAGGGTTGTCACGTGGTTCATTCAAGCTTGTATAGTTCCAAAACACGCCGCGCGGCCGTGTTCTTCAATGGGACTGACCGCAGCGATTGCAATATTGAATGGTAAATATAAATTAAAAAACACATACCCAAGTACTTTTCCGACTATTGTTGCATATTTGTAAATGTCAGTTTTCCATTTAGAGTGGTAGGGTGACAACTGCAAGCTACTTAGATACGTTTTTAGGTTTGAGGGAAAGCTTCACTTTCGTGTTAGCATGGGTAGCACTAGGCTACTGACTTTAATGGCTTAACCTTACATCTGTTCTGAAATCAAAGATGATTCAAGATGTTCATTTTTGCGCAACTGGACTATTGGATTTTCTTGATATTGCTTTTAATTCCGATTCACTTACCCGTGGTCAGAGAGCGATTGAGAAAGCAGAGTAGCAACAGTCCATTTAGCATTTAGTTTCCAGGCAACTTCTTCCACACAACCATGATACTTTTAAGACTAAGCCATACACAAAGTATCACATATATTAGAGAATAACAAATGAATGTTGGACGAATTAAATTGTATTTTTTTTTATTAAACAATAAAACCCTCCAGCAAATGCAGATTCCACCGCCCAACAGGAGGATGCACCATGTAAAGCTGAACCCAGTGTTTGAGATGCTGAGTGTTCCTCTCCACATATATCAGGCTGAGGTTTGTGGAACCAAAAACAAGTGGGAACAAGGACTAAGAACAACAAAGCAAACATACAGTAAGTGTGAACAGGAACAGCAAAGTAGAGCCAGGGGGTATCAATAAATAAAACAGTTAGTCATGTGGAACAAGAACAACAAATGTGTAAACAGGTGTGCGTGTGTATCTAACTTGTACAACAAGAACAAAGTGGTTAAGGAACAGGGAGGAATATAATAAGTTAATAAACAAAGAAAATACTCCACATAAATCAGTCTGAGGTTAAGGATAGTAAAGTGCATCAGGTCGAAAGGAAGGACAATCGCAGCAGTCGCCACCACCAACAGCCGTCGCCAGCACAAGCCGCCACCACTAGCAGCAGAAGTCGACACCACCATCCTTTGCCACCACCAGTCAGCTCAAGCAGCCATCGCCTCAAGCAGCAGCGACCTGCAGCAGCAGTGTTTGCCGGCACAATCCAGCTCAAGCCACCAGCAGTAGCAGCCACCGCCATCTGCATCCACCATCAGCCGCATACACCATCAGCTTCTTACACCATCAGCCGCAGCAGCCACCACCTGCAGGAGAGTGAAGATAATCAGACAAGACCTTGAATTGCCTGTAGGTCAATGAGTTTCCCCACACATGGCCAAATTGCTGCCAAGTTGGGGAAGGGGTGGACAGAAGCTTACATTATGAAAAAAATGAATGACACTACTGTCTGTGTAATAACATTTGAAAGCTCCTCGTTATGGCTTATTTTTTGTGTGGAATAATTTCTATTCATATATGTAATCCCCCAGCCTTTTCAAGGGTATAATTAAACAAAAGCAACCTTATTTCTACTAGCTATAGCATCAGACACACAGTACTCCAACACCGTAGCTAACACCGTCAGGTTCAGCAGATTAAACCCGTCGTTAATCAACCTTATTAATCCTACATCAATAACTAACTAAATAGAAGTTATCAGAGATTCACTACTTAACTTCTGGTGCAGTGATACCATCACAGCTGTCGAAATCGAGCTAACTAGCAGGCGATGACTGAAAATCGGTCGTCTACCAAGATAAAAAAATATATATAATTACGCTGTGCACATACAAATAAAGATCAGTATATGCATAATAAAGGCCCTCTGATATAATATAGAGAGTTGACAATTCAAAAGAGGTAGCAATTTAATCAATTTACCCCCGGAGATACCTTCACAGATGGCGAAGTCGAGCTAACAAACTAGCAGGCAATCTGTCGTCTACAAAGATAAAAATATACCTAATTACGCTGTGCATACACAAATAAATATCAGCATATGCATCATAAAGGGCCGCTGATACAATATAGACAGTTGACATTTCAAAAGAGGTAGCTATTTAATGCACTTACCTAAGAAGTTACTCGAAGGCCAGCAATGGAAATGAATGATCTGCTACGCCTTAAATGGGTGTTTTGGAACTATGCGAGGCTCCAAACCCCGGAAGTAGGCGGCAAAAAACGCTACAACGGAGTCCAATGGAAGTGTCGCCACTCAGTTATATCCTATCACTCTGCACGGACCTATTGAAGGCTGAGACTGGAGGCAGCACTACCGCCCCCTAGTGGAGTTCAACGGTATCCCTCCCCCTAATGCCGAGAATGTTTAACTAAATAAATGTAGTGAATGAGAAGAATAAAAAATAAATCGGATACCTAGAAAAGCATCATAAAAGTGCATTTGATTATATGACAAATACATTTATGCAAAGTAGCAAAAACGTGAATTGTTCGCTTTGTACTAAAGACACATGTAAGCTGGATGTATACTAATGTTTATTATTAGAGTTTTTCATATCAACTTCCAGACTTATTAAGCAAAATCCAATAGTTCATACATTCATACCTTAACCCAAGTATAATCTGTATAGGATAACAAAGGAATTAGGAAATATACCTTTTGGGTTTAATATCTTGTGTAGAGACGTTGGAAACGTGTTGGAGGAAGAAACAGGAACATACCAGATAGCAAACCAGATCCAGAACAACACTGTGTCCTGAAGCGGTTTGGGGACAGACTCTTGATTATCTACAGTTATGGAACTATACACATTATGCTGGAATGAACCGCAGCCCTTCAGTGTGCAACAGAATCAGGGATGGATCTAAAATAGTCTGGAACTCGACACAGCAGCATCCTCTACCAGAACACGGCTGCTATCACCTCCACAGCGCCCCCTAGCTGTTTCCCCTCATCATTACATTGATCTTCACGAAAAGAAGAGATTGCTGAAAAGCGTTAAGATGCACTCATAAAGAAGAGCCACAAGGCCTTCCTGATAAGCAGGTGGACACCCCCCCCCCCCCCCCGAGAGAGAGAGAGAGAGAGAGAGAGAGAGAGAGAGAGAGAGAGAGAGAGACTCCCAAACTGCAGTTTGGTGTTTGGGTATTCCGTCCTCCTCCGAGGGGCGCACCAGAGGAGGAGGACCAGAGGAGGAGGACCAGGAGTCCAGAGGAGGAGGTTCAGGAGCCCAGAGGAGGAGGTCCTGGGTCCAGCTGAGTCTAGCTGTCCTGCAGCATCTTCTCGATCTCCTGGTCCCACTGGTCGTCCTTGTTGTCTGACTCAGGGACCACTTCGTACTCCTGCAGCTCCTGCTGCAGCTCCTTCTCCCAGTCCGCCGGCTCCTCTGAGGGAGGAGGAGAGGGGGTGAGAGGGAGCAGTGATGGGACTGATGGGAGTAGTGGTAATGTGGGATTTAACCAGAGGAACTTAGTTATTATAAGGTATTAATGACTCATAAGAACTCACTAAGTGAACTAAGTGAGTTATTACCTTCATACCACATCATGTGAAATGCAAGGGGACTCTTTCTCCCCCTTGCCATGATCTCTGTTTTAGTTCAATGGGTAAAAAATCGTGCAACTCGGCCTATCCCAACCCCGATGTGAGCAGGTGAACGGTGGAGCGGGTGACTGGTGAGTGGGTGACTGGTGAACGGGTGACTGGTGAATGGGTGAGTGGGTGACTGGTGAACGGGTGACTGGTGAGGGGGTGACTGGTGAGGGGGTGACTGGTCAACGAGTGACTGGTGAGGGGGAGACTGGTGAACAAGTGACTGGTGAGTGGGTGAGTGGGTGACTGGTGAGCGGGTGACTGGTGAGCGGGTGACTGGTGAGCAGGTGACTGGTGAGCAGGTGACTGGTGAAAGGGTGACTGGTGAGCAGGTGACTGGTGAAAGGGTGAGTGGGTGACTGGTGAGCGGGTGACTGGTGAGCGGGTGACTGGTGAGCGGGTGACTGGTGAGCGGGTGACTGGTGAGCGGGTGACTGGTGAGCAGGTGACTGGTGAAAGGGTGACTGGTGAGCAGGTGACTGGTGAAAGGGTGAGTGGGTGACTGGTGAGCGGTTGACTGGTGAACCCAGCTCACCGTCGGGCGAGGGGGTCTTGGCGGGCTCCAGCACCAGCTGCTTTATCTCCTTCCTGAGGTCCTCCTGGTTGAGCGCCGCGCCGTCGTACGCGTCGCTCACAAACTCCGACACGCCGGGACTGCTGCGGCCCTCCTCCTCCTCCTCCTCCTCCTGCTGCTCCTCCTCCCTCGCCGGGGCCTGACCCCACAGGACACAGGAGCAGGGAGACCAGGAGTTAGTTATAGGTTAGGTTCCTACTCATCCGGATGAACCCGTTTGTATTCCTTAGTACGATTTATTTCGTACGATTTATTTATTTTTTTAAGACGTGAATCCTGTTGACACCCTGAGTCGGTGTTAGCTCATCTGTGTGGGCCGTTCTCCTTGTTCTGTGTGCATGCACAATAAACCATACAATACACTTTAACCCAATCAGTTTTCTATCAATATTGAGGGACAATACTTGCAATAGATTAAACTTTTGTACACAGTAGGACACTTTTACACACAGTTGGACACTACTACCCACAGAAGGACACTTCTGTACGCAGTAGCACAGTTCTACACACAGTAAGACACTTCCAGAGCATTGTGTAAACAGGTGACCGCTGTGTGGTCACAGCTGTGGGGAAACCATTTGATTCAGGTGTTTATTCGCTCTATGCTCTAATGAATGTCCTGAGAGGCAGAGAGGGATCCTGTTACAAACCAGCTGCCAACTCCAAGCTCAACCACATTGTTGATTTTCCCAGAAACACTGCCTTAACTTAACTGACATACAGCACGCTGCCTTAACTTAGCTGACATACAGGACACTGCCTTAACTTAACTGACATACAGGAGCACGCTGCCTTAACTTAACTGACATACAGCACGCTGCATTAACTTAATTGACATACAGCACACTGCCTTAACTTAACTGACATACAGTATGGTTTTGTTGTGTTCCAGAGGGTGACCTACACTTTACCACCTAAGCCAAGTCACCGAAACCGACCACACAATCAGTGCCCCCCCGCCTCATTCCTGATCACCGCACACTACCCAATCAGAGCCCTCCCTGCCCCACTCCTGGTCACCCTATAAAAGCAGGTAAGATGTCATTTCTTGCAGAAGGGCCTTTTCTCCTGCTCAACTCATAGTTATAGGTTGCTCAACTCATAGTTATAGGTTAGGTTCCTACTCATCCAGATGAACCCGTTTGTATTCCTTAGTACGATTTATTTCGTACGATTTATTTATTTTTTTAAGACGTGAATCCTGTTGACACCCTGAGTCGGTGTTAGCTCATCTGTGTGGGCCGTTCTCCTTGTTCTATGTGCGTACACAATAAACCATACAATACACTTTTACCCAATTATCAGTTTTCTATCAATATTGAGGGACAATACTTGCAATAGATGAAACTTCTATACACAGTAGGACACTTTTACACACAGTTGGACAATACTACCCACAGAAGGACACTTCTGTACGCAGTAGGACAGGGCCTTTTCTCCTGCTCAACTCATCACACCCATTCTCTCACCTTCCGCTCCTCTCCGATGGAGGCAGGGGGGCTCTTGGCTTGCAGAATTTCTGAAACAGGAGAAAACAGAAAGCTGTGAGCCGGATGTTCCTGTGGGCGCTCAGAGCCCCGGGCTCGTGTCCGATGCAGCACTAGGGAGGGCCATTGTCTTCTCAGAAACACACTAGCCAACTGGTTATCCATCCAGCATTGAATTGGGTCAAAACTGTTTATAAGAAGCACAATTACAGCTGTGCACACTGGGAACTGACAAAGGTGGCATACAAGGTCTGTGTTTGTCTGTCACCACAGAGTTCTCATCATCAGCCCTAAACAGGGAAAAAGGCCATAATCAACTTGTAACAAAGTTTGTTGTTTCAAGGATTCAGAAGCCGTACCAAATCATACGTATTGATTGACACCCTTCACCTGGAGGGATTCAGGCTTAAACACCAACAATGTTATCTAAACTTGGAGTTTCTCTTTTGGGAAATCCGTGATGAAAGGTCCCTTGTGAGACTCCTTCCATCCCTATAGAGCTAGCTCACCTGTGGAGAGGCCCTCCTGGGGGGAGAGGCCGGCTGCCCTCTCCCCGTCTCCCTGCTGCTGGGCCGCCAGGGCGGTGAGCTGGGCTGCCTGCTTCACCAGAGACACGCGGTAGAAGTAGTTCCTCCAGAACACGTCCTCCTTCACACTGGAACACAACAGAGGCTTAGGAACCACAGGGGCTGTGGGACCACAGCACCAGACTGCACTGCATCCACTCAGGATAGTACCCCAGTGAACTCTATTCTGACGAACACCAGGACCCGGCCAAAGACAAAGGGATCTATCATTTTAACATTGTACATGAATTGTTTTATTATATGTAGAGTTGTTTTATCATGATACAAACACACACACACACATACACACACACACATAGACACACACTAACTCACTGCTTGGGCACCAGGTCAAAGCGCATGCGGTTGAGCAGCTGGTCCTCCTCCAGCATCACGCAGGCCAGCGGGGACATGAGCTCCATGTCAAAGGTGAACTGGACGCCGGCCGGAGGGTCCCGCAGGAAGTTCCTCCGGTCCTGAGGTGAGAGAACCAACCCTTCAGATCTGCTGAGCCCCTAGAGGACTGACTGAGGTGAGAGAACAAACCCTTCAGATCTGCTGAGCCCCTAGAGGACTGACTGAGGTGAGAGAACAAACCCTTCAGATCTGCTGAGCCCCTAGAGGACTGACCGGTGATGAGTACTGGTGAGTAGGAAGCCTATTAAGTTTTGTGGGATCAACACGACATGACTTAAACAGGGACATTGAAAATCAATGTCACTGTTTTTGAATACATTGAAATACTTACGGCCCAATTATATTGTGACAATGAGGCTTATGGTATACTTTGAACAAGGACCGGACAAACGGTCTGTTTCAAACAAAACAACGTCTCCCATAATGACAAATCCTTTCACCATTTAATTATTTACCCACGCTTCAATTTATTTGGCTCTTTATAAACGTCTCCCTCTGGCTTACCGCTGATAGAGCCAGGATCTGCTGCTGGATGGTCTCCTCTTCATTGTAGCCCACCCAAGGAGGCACGGCTGCGTCTGATCCAAACCCAACAGGAGCAGCTTTAAGGTCCCGATACTCAGGCTGCATGTGCTATGTGACAGTTACTCTGTTTTACAACATTGCTTGCATGCTCACTAAAATCAGAACCGTGTTGAGTTCTTCACAAATAAGCAGTCCTACCAGTGCAGTCTCCTAAGAATGTGTTGTTATTGCAACACAAATACGACTCATGTTACATGTTATGTATTTCTGTCAATGTAATGCTTATTTAAGGATAAATAAGGCTATCACACCCTAATGTAATGTAAACATCAATTTATAAAATGTGTTTGACGGCCTACCAGATCTTTTGGCTTTGTTTTCTTGGACAAACTTCTCCTGCTCCTTCTGGAACTCTCCCAGAAACGTCTGAAAGGCGGAGAGACGTTATGATGAACACATACATGATGAACACATGCATGATGAATCCCCTGCAGTGGCTCAGGACTCCAGCCCACCTTGTCCAGGATGCCGTCGATGCTGCCGTCCTCCACGCTCCTCTTCAGACTCTGCGCCGTCCCCGACACCGACTCAGAGATCTTCTTGGTGGCACTGGTGGCAAAGCTGAAGATGTAGTCTGTAAAAGAAGGGAGGGATAACCGTAATTTAGTCTATAAAGGAAGGGAGGGAGAACCGTCGTTTAGTCTGTAAAGGAACACGGGAGGGAGAACCGTAGTTTAGTCTGTAGAGGAACATGGGAGTAAACATGTTGACATGACAACACAGAAGTTTAAGCAGAAAACGGGTTCTAACCACTGAGTCCCTGATCCCGCTGGGTCTCCCGGCTCCGGGTCGGGGAGGTTTCCTGGGTGCCGGTCGGGGAGGTCTCCTGGGTCCCGGTCGGGGAGGTCTCCTGGGTCCCGGTCGGGTCTTCCTCAGTTCGCTGTTTGTTGACTTCGTTCTGTTGTTGCACAATCCTTTCTTCTGGGCTGGACCGGTCACGGTCGCCGCTCCTTGGGGGATCCTCCGCCCGCTCCAGACCGAGCCACGTCCCGAGCCCCTTAAACATGTTGACGGGATGTGGAGAGCGATGATCGATAAACAAGAGAGGGGAGACAGCCGAACCAGGAACTGGACGACGGCTGCTTCTTCGTGGCTGTTGTTGTAATTTTGTACGGTGCCGCCCACTACTGGCAGGCGGTACAACCCCCTATCGGCGGGTAACAGCCGTTAACAGCGCGTCCTAGCGGCGGGTAATAGTTCATCCTATCGGTGGGTGAGTTTTATAAGGTTTTATATTGTTCAGTTACCTTTAAGCAAATATGTAAGACTATTTGGAAAAGAAAAATGTATTCAACTTTAAAAAGTAAATTGGTCAATTTACCCCCACACACACACAACACCAATTTCTTTGAGAAGTCATATATTTTACAGACCTTTGTGTAGTCATAGATGCATTGTGGTCGTTTTGATTGACAGGGGACATCCTGAAATTAAGGTAGATGTTTTCATTTGACTTGCCTTTTTTTCCTTTCCTATAGGACAACATATAGTAAAATTTGAACATGGCAATAAGAACTATAGAAATGATATACGCGTTATTACTAGGACATGGAAATGGTTTGGGGAGCTGTGTGTTGTGAGACATTCAACTTGACGTTACACATTAACCACGACATTCTGTACATTGGCTACCATGTGAACGTGTATTCTCTGGGTCGACCACAGGGGGCAGTACCACACATTAAGGCTCTAGTGTATTCTCTGGGTCAACCACAGGGGGCTGTAACACACATTAAGGCTTTGGTTCACCGTGGAAAAGGAAACGAAGAAGGTAGAGGAGAGCGCTTGTTCTGCTGAAATAGTCCGACTTCTAAGGATTTGATTTCGTCTCTCTCTTTGTCGTTCGTTTAGTTCCTCATCTGCTCGTTATTCAGTCTGCTAAATAAAGAAATGGGTAAGACAAACACAGTGTTAATACATCGTTTTTTGTAGCACTTTAAAGTAGCGTTCATCTGCCTGTTTTGATCTCATAACCCATTGAAGACTGATCTCCTTCCAGATGAGACCATGAAGACCCTGATGGTTTTCGACTTCGACCACACGGTGGTGGATGACAACAGTGACACGTGGGTCATCAGGTATACAGCATGCATGCACCTCCAAACAGACAGCGTGCCTCTCTTAATCATGTCTTCAGCTTGGACTGTCTAACCCCTGGATTCAGTGTTTACTCTCTTGGTCTGAAAGTATTAAGCGGTTTATCAAACCCTGCATGGACGTTCCCAACTAAACTAACTCCTAACGTGCTCATATGCAGGTGTCTCCCAGACCGGACCCTCCCCAACGCACTGAAGGACTCCTACCAGAAGGGCCAGTGGACCGACTACATGGGCCGAGTCATGGCCTACATCGGTGGGTGTGTGCGTCCAGTTGTGTTTATGTGTAGTTTATGTGTAGGGGCACGATGATGTCAGTGCTGAAGAGCTCATAGGTAAAAACAAAGCGCGTCTGGGCCGCGGTTCTTCTTTTATTATTAACATCTATATAATAATATATATGGATAGTCGTCAAGTTGAGTGATTGGATCATTTGATCTTGAATCGTGTACGTTGCAAGTGGAATGCACTTAAAAGTAACTTGTTATCAAATGGAAATATTCCACATGGTCCCTGATAGGTCAGCGTTGGAGTTCAGTGTGTGGACCTGGTATCCGTCTCGGTATTTGTGCGTCCTCCTAACCCCAGTCTCATCCCGTCCAATCAGGTGACCAGGCGGTGAGCCCCGACGGCATTCGCGTCGTCATGGAGACCATCCCGTTCACGCAGGGCATGGCGGACCTGCTGGCCTTCATCTCGGCGCACAAGAGCGCGGTGGACTGCGTGGTGATCTCGGACTCCAACGCCGTGTTCATCGACTGGATCTTGGGCGCGGCCGGGCTGCGCTCGGCCGTGGACCGTGTGCTCACCAACCCCGCCCGCTTCGACGAGCGGGGCTACCTCACGGTGCGGCGGCACCACGCCCACGATTGCGCCCGCTGCCCCGTCAACCTGTGCAAGCGGGCGGCGCTGCAGGCGTACCTGACGGAGTGCGAGGAGGTGGGCGTGGACTACCACAGGATGATCTACGTTGGCGATGGCGGCAACGACCTGTGCCCCTCGTCTTGCCTGCGGGGGGGCGACGTAGTGATGCCCAGGAGGGGCTTCACCCTAGAGGGGCTGCTCTCCAAGCTGCAGAGCCGGGGTTCCTCCCTCAAGGCCCGCGTGGTTCCCTGGACCAGCGGCACGGAGGTCCTGGATGAACTGAGGTCCCACATGCTGCCGGCCACACCCTGACGGGCATACCCTGACGGCAGGGAGCGGAGCAGGGAGCGGAGCAGGGAGCAGGGAGCGGAGCAGGGAGCGGAGCAGGGAGCAGGGAGCGGAGCAGGGAGCGGAGCAGGGAGCAGGGAGCGGAGCAGGGAGCAGGGAGCGGAGCAGGGAGCGGAGCAGGGAGCGGAGCAGGGAGCAGGGAGCGGAGCAGGGAGCGGAGCAGGGAGCAGGGAGCGGAGCAGGGAGCAGGGAGCGGAGCAGGGAGCAGGGAGCGGAGCAGGGAGCGGAGCAGGGAGCAGGGAGCGGAGGATGGGGTCCTCCCTCAGGGTCAACGGGATCAAAGAGAGAGCCAGGACTGTGTCCGTCACATCACAGCTGTCCACTGGGACTTTGTTTTTTACTTTTATGTTATTGTTTTTAGAAAGTCCTATTTATATTGGTGATCATATTTTGTGACCTGGTTTTACACAAGGACATAAAGGTATGTAATGCGTGCAATGACTCAGGTAATTTTTGTTTTGTTTTCTTAAAATAAATGAGAAGAATTATTGACTTTCTTAAAATCACTTCCTCTTGGGCAGGAACCACCAAATGGTTCATGTTGAACGTTCTTTAGGCCCTTGTTCATATAAAAGACCCCCTGTCTTTAGCTCATTCCCAAGTGTACCCAACCCCTAGATCACCAACCAATGTGGTCACTTCCGGTTGGTTTAAACTTAAAGCCTTCAAACATACCATTTTACTAGAGATAAATTCACATAGTCGAAGTGGTCAAAATGAGGACCACTGGCCCCCTACTATAGTTTGTTACCTAAAGGGGGGCCTGGCTGGCTCCCGGGGGCCGCGGTAACGAGGAATACATTAACGAAGTTTCTGATCCTGTTCTTCAATCTCTCACTTTCCATCAGCCAACCGCCTCATGTGGACGCCTCTGCTAGAGAGGGAATATTTGAACACTCAAATCGCCCTGACCTGGAACAATAGCCTGCAATGGTGCAGGAGCACACTTAGTACTGTTTTCTATGTTGATAATATACAAAAGAAGAGTACGCTCAATCTCAGAGCATCATCCGTGAGGCTCAGTTGTCCGGTTCATAGCCCATCAATGCATTTTTCTTCCTGTTCATCTCATTTTGTTTGAGGAGTACATTCCTGGTTCTCTGCCTGATCAATATGCATCAGAGCAGACCCTACCTGGAGTGGATCTAGGCTGGTCATCACCCCAGAGGAAGGCCTCAGCGTTCTGCTGAGATCAGGACAGGGGTCCTGATCAGGGGGCTTTGTCAACACAAGTGGCTGCTCCACGCCTGCACTTCACTATAAGGCTGTTGAGAACAGGCGGTTAAGCCCATGGAGGGGAGGAGGACATTATGGATGGACAGGCAGCAGGAGAGCATCCAGGAACGATCTACTGCACAGACTTGCAGCGGTCCTCACTACGGATCACACAGGCTACCGTGAACAGTACTGTGCACTGGTGTGAAGTGGGTGACTACAAATTAGCTTTGAACAAATGCAATGCGTTGTCCGGGTCATAGCCCTGCAGGGCTTTCTCTGTGGTCAGAGCAATCAACTGTGGATCATCACTGTTGAACACGGGGCCCTCTTGAGGTCTTCAGCCTTACACACTCAGGAAGAACACGATACAGCAGAAAGGGGGGAGGCTTGGATCCTGACCTCCACCCTACAAATGACTTTACACTGGAGCATGTTTAATTTAACATCATCAGGCAGGCAATGTGAATAGAATGACGCACAAATGCAACACAAATAGTCCTTTTACTGAACCAGGTTATTGTCTGACGGCTTTGGCCCTCCTGGCTGCTTCCTTCTTCCTCCTTCTCTTCCTTCTCTCCTTTGTCCCGGCTCCCCCCCTCTCCCTCAGGCCGCTGGGCGCAGCAGTCGCAAGCATGTTGCCAGCCTTGGTAGAAGGTCGCTCTTCATCCAGCCCTCCATGAGGTGAGGGCCGACTGGAGGATGGTGGTCTAGATGTTTGGCCGGGAAGGTGGCCTGTGAGCGGTTTCTGCGTGGGACTCAGCTGGGCTGTACCCTTTATGGAAAGGTTTGAAACGTGTACCTGCACAGCCTCTGCACTCTGTCCCGACCTCCATCCAGACGGCCATACAGACCGCTCTACCTGTATGAGACACTCCAGGCTGAACAACATGCATACAGCAAGATCCCTAAATAACAATTGCTTACAACCAGGGCAAGGATCCTGAGCAGACCGATGTCTTATGGGCATAAAAAAGATTCCTTTGATCAAACTTATTTCCTAGTAAATTACTAAATAACTTGGATGTGTGTATATATATATAGATATATATATCTATATATATATATATATATATATATATATATATATATATATATACCTGTCTCCTTCTACCTGTCTCTTTCTACTTGTCCCTCCCTCTACCTGTCTCTCCCTCTACCTTTCCCTCATTCTACATGTCTCTCCCTCTACCTGTCTCTCCCACTACCTCTCTTCCTCGACCTGTCCATCCCTATACCTGTATCTCTTTCTACCTGTCTCCCTCTACCTGTCTCTCTTTACCTGTCTCTCACATGCTGCCCATGTCTGACCTGGTGGAATCAGGTGTCCCTCCTCCCTCCTCTCTCTAGGTCGTACTCGGACGAGTCCTCCAGTGGTGCTTCCAATCCTCTCGATCCTCCATGCATCTGGCTATTTCGCCAGTGCTTTCTGCTCCCACATCTTTCAGAAGTATGTCCACGTTTGTTGTTGTGGGACGTCCTCTTGATCGATGCCCGTGTGTTGGTTCCCATAGCACCAGCCTGCTTGCTGGAAGCTTGCGGTGTCTCTGGCAATGACCGGCCAGTCTCATTCTCCTGGCTGCTACCTTCTCGCTCAGCCCTGGTAGCCCACCATACAGATGCTTGTTGGTAACATGCACGTTCTGGTTGATGTTAAGTAATGTGCGGAGCATTCTGGTGTAGCACCCATTAGGGATGGGCGATATGGCCTAAAATCCATATTGCGATATACATTGCAGCATCTTGCGATAACGATATATATCACGATATAAAATCCTAAAATAACCGTTTCAAAACAGGTTACATAGACTCTAAGGAAAGCCAAACTGCTAAATGTATTTTAAAAAAAGAAATATAGCATGTCATTTCGAGAACATTTATTGTGAAACACTGTAATCATTCAACATAATGTTGCAGATAAATAAAATTAGTATTGGGTTTCTTTCCTTAAGTGCAAACCATTCTTAAAGGCACTACACTTAGTTTAAGTCCTTGGTTCTTAAATGCCACCCAAGATGCAGAGAACAGGAAAAACTGGTGTCTTTTTAGATAAGGAACAGACACTGACAATTAGGGATGGGCATGATTAATTGATGATCGATCATTTATTGTTAAGATTTTTAAGATTTTTTATCGATCAAAAGGAGGTTGACCCAGCCGGAGAGGTGGTCTCGGAGACGTTGCTCAACATGGAGCAAAGAGGAGACGGAACGTCTATTGGATATTTGGGTCCGATATCCAAAAGACATTCCGTCTCCTCTTTGCTCCATGTTGAGCCACCACCCGACGGTCCGACAAAAGAAAGTAAAAAGTATGCTGGAAAACATAACTTAAAAATGCCGATGCATTTAACACATTCCGAGTCAGGATGAGGGAGAAGGAGTTGGATCGCTCCGCAGATCAATGTTTATCACGCTGGATATTGATGATTGTTTACTTTCACCGGTGCTTCCCCCCCCCCGGACCTTTTTGTCCAATGATTTAACGTTCTTTGCACACATGCGGGTTTGTTGACAAATTCTGGCATTGTTGCGAAAATTGCAATGTGAAATGGAACCGCACCAAACCAAAAATTAAACATTGTATTTTGCGTCATCAACATGCATTATCGCGATAGAGCGATAGAATTAAAATCTATCGTAGGCCATTTTTTTTTATCGTTTATATCGTATATCGTTTATATCGCGCATTACTAGCACCCATCCAGAGACTCCTGTAGTGTGGGCTTCAGGGTCCAGGTTTCACAGCCATACAGTAGAACAGACTCCATGGTCGCGTTAAAGAAGCTGAGCTTGATGTTTCTGGGGAGGTTGGATTTCCATACACAGGCCATGCAATTCAGGGCCCTCCAAGCGAGCGCCTTCCTCACTTTCAGGTCTTGCTCTGATGAGTTCACCCATGAGCCCAGGTACTTGAAGTCATTGACTACCTTCAGAGCAATGTCCCCTGTTGTAATTAGGGGTGGATGGTCCGGGAGGATGTTGTAGGTGATTACCTCGGTTTTCTTGGCATTTAGCCTGAGACCAACCTTGGCACATTCCGTCTCCACTCTGGTCAAGAGCTCCTGTGCGTGTTCTACACGGTCCGATATCAGGCTGATGTCGTCTGCATGGCCCAGGTCTGTTAGGACTACGGCAAGGAATCTCCTAGACCTCCTCGGTGTAATGGTGAAGCCGAGTTCCAGCTCTCGTCCACTGATGGCTTGCCTGAGTGCGTAGTCCAGCACTATAATGAAGAGGAAGGGGGCGAGGGTGTCTCCTTGTTTCACCCCTGCTAGGATGTCAAACTCCTCACTGTCGCCATCTGGGGTTACCACCCTTGCTCTTGTACCCTCATACATGGTACCTATTGCCCGAAGTAGGTTTGGAGGGACACCGTAAGTCTTAAGAATGGTCATCATCACTCCTCTGTGTATTGAGTCAAAAGCTTTTTTGAAATCAATAAAACACAGGACCGCTGTCCGGTTGTTCTTTTTTACCTCTTCGATGATCCTCCTTAAGGCTAGGATCTGGGATACGGTGGCTCTCCCCTCTCTAAAGTAATTTTGGTTCTCTCTCAGGTGAGGGTCGATGGCACCCAGTATCCGATTCAGTATCATACGGTTGAACATCTTTGCGATGATACATGTCAGACTGATGCCTCGGTAGTTGTCTGGCTTTAAGAGATCTCCAGATTTAGGCACCGGGATGATGTTGGAAAGAGACCACATATCGGGCTTGATGTTTTCCATCAGAGCTAGGTTGCAGATCTCCAGGATGATGTCGTCGAGCTTGCAGTTTTGAAGGACCTCTGGGGGAATGCTGTCTGGCACTTTTCCCTTGCTTCAGGGTGGATTTTACTGCTGCGAGCTCGCTAATTGTAAAGGGGCCATCGTCAATTTTGAGATGTCTTAGGACTGCCGATATTTCTTCCTCAGCTCCATCCACTCTCGGCTGGGTGTCGAGGAGATCACGGAAGTGGGTGAACCAGGTTGTCACTCTGTCCTCTGGGCTGCAGCCTGCTACCTGTCCATCCTTCGACCTCTTGCGCCCACTCATCTCATTTATGACCCTCCGTGACTCCCCATACCGTTGTTCCCCCTGCGCTGCCTCCATTTTCCGTACCTTCTCCATCAGCTCTCCCCCTTTTATCTTGTCGTAGGTATTGAAGAGTCTTTCTTTGGCCTCGTTCAATGCTCCACGCCTCTCGGTGGACCGTTCGCGTTCAAAGCTTTGTCGCGCCTCCTCCACCATTGCACGTGCCTGCATGACCTCTGAATGTCTACACCTTGGGGAGATTCTGATCCTCTCCTTCGGTACTCACTCCCTGGTTGCTTCCACGTTCGCTGCAACCAACCGCTCATACACTGTGCTAGGCCCTTCCTCCATATCCAGCAGTTGGAAGCCGTTCCTCACTTCAACTGTGTAACTGGCTTTGAGGTCGGGGCTTCCCGAAAAGGTCTTCCAGTCATGGTGGATCTTTGGGCTTGGCTTGGGGACCCTCAGGCTCAGTCGCACCCTCATGGAAACCACTCTGTGGTCTGAGCCAACACAGTCAAACGTGTTCAGGATCGAAGTCCTCCACTTGCGCCTTATCAGTACGTAGTAGTGGTGCAACGGTCCACGGGTTACCCATGATCCGCGGATCGGCTGATAAAAAAAAAGAAGAAAAAAAGTTTTGCGTTCACGTGATCAGCGCATGTTTAAAGGACAATTCCGGTATTTAGCACATTGAGCCCCCTTTCTGGTTTGTCTAGGATGAAATATAGTGGTTGACACACCGAAATGTTGACTATTGGTCCTGTCTAAGGTATTTGGCTCATTTCGATTCGCACCTGCCTGATTCAGAATGGCTGGGTTTGAGCATTCACAAACCTGTCCTTAAAACAACCCTAAACGTTCGTTTTCAGAAATGTGCAACTCACAGAGTGGTTAGTGGTGTTCGTTGAAGTATCGTAGCGAAATACAGTTTCTGTCGTGTTTTATTTGGTGTTTCGTAAATCCCATTGAAAGGGGGACCGGAACTGGAACCGGTAGCATAGTAAATATTTACAATGCTTAATGGAAGCAGGATTATTACCTAATTTTTCACTTTATTTTGTTTTTACACATTTGAAGATTTTATTTAAAGTCACATTTGTTATCTTTTTTGTTGTTGATCTGAAAATGATCCGACCCGTGACTCAAAAAATGTGTGACGATCCGAACCATTAGTTTTGTGATCCGTTGCACCCCTGTATGTAGTCCAGCTGACGGAGCATACCAGAAGCCCGGACCTGGAAGGTCCATCTCTTGCCCATTCTCTTCTGGAACAAGGTGTTCGCAGCCAGTAGCTCGTGTTCCGTTAGCAGGGCAGCAAGTTGTTCACCGTTGCGGTTAGTGCTTTCATGATACGTGATGGGTGCATCCCCTGATCCGAGCCTCGCGTTGAGGTCCCCCAGAATTGCTAGGAAGTTGTGAGCCGGAACATCCCGGAGTGCTGTTCTAAGGTCCCCATAGAAGTCTTCCACTTTCTCGATTGGCGCTAATTGGTAGGTGAGTACACTACCATGATGGTTGTAGCTGGGTTGCCGTCAAAGTCTGCGATAAGGATCCTGTCGGTGTGCCCCACACCTCCCGTGGCTGCCTGGGCCTTGTTTCGCCATGCTGATGAGGTGATGAACAAGTAACTCCCCACTCTGAAGTAGACTATCTGGTCCTGTTCATGTACTCTCCTGTGCTCCTGGACTCCCAGGATTTCCACTCCCCTTTCCTTGGCACAGTGTGCTAGCTCTGCCAGCCTTGCTTCTTCTCTCACTGTGTTTGTGTTGGAGGTTCCCATTATAAGTGGTCTCCGACAACGCAGGAGTGCGTTAAATGGGTCACTGTGTTCAGACTGAACCCTCCCTTTCAGGTTTGGGGTCCTGACGTCATACTGCCCCCCATGGGGGGATCAGCTCCTCCATCTGCCACATGATTCCTGCGGACTCCCGCCACTGGAAGTATAGGATTTGCGATGATTGGATTCTCTATACTGTTGAACTTTACAATGTGCATAATATAGGGCTGTGAGGCACAACTCCTCACAGCTAAACTGTACTTGCTTTTAAAGTACAATGAACCATTCTTAGTCGGATCAGAGGGCAACACAGCCCTCAGGTTCATAGGGGCACACAAACCTCTCCACCACGATAAGGGGATGGTTCCCGGAGAGGTTCCTCCCTCCCTCCTCCCTCGCTCTCTATCCAACTATTTAACTATAGGAGTAAATAAGAGTTAGCCACCGCAAGGAACACAGCCGAGGTTGAGCTTTAACCCTGGATTGGTCTTGTATGAATCAGCAGGGGACCAACGGAAGGCCTTGTATGACACTCCAGCATTTGATCTCCTAAATTAGCACTGAAAATATCAAGCTTATGCCGAGAATGTTAGGGTGGCTTATATTGACTAACTGGCCGGAGTCTATGGAGGGACACCCCCACTTCACTTCAATATAAATGCTATTGTATCATTCTTGTGTCCTATTCAGTACATTGATTGAGATTGTTATGTTTATTAGTTTTATTTCAGTGTTGTTAGTTTGTTGGTCCATACTCTGCCTTATCTGATATGACGCTGTATCCAAATGTTCTAAATTTTAATCAGTCAGTGTGCAAATCAGCAATTTGTTAATATATTTGTATGTTTAAGTTGGAATGGAGGTGCGTGGGTGTGAAGTCACCTCACGAAGGGGTAACTTTGTCATTACTTTGGACCTGATTTGAATGCGTTGCATCATGTCAGGTTTCCATTGAGTGATTGTGTTAATTTCTATTCTTGTGGTAGTAAAACAAACAAACATTTGTAAAACAATATAGGAAAGAGTATTCCAGACCCCCAGTCCCAATCCCAGCAACAAACAGAGTCATGGTTAGAAGGGGCAGGGTGGAGCAGAAACATGTAGGCCCTCTAATCCAGTACCTATCAGCCCTAGGAGCCAAACTAAAGAGTACAGAGGTACGTTCTAGGTGATGATCCACGGATTGCTCGTATAGGGGTACAGAGCTGCTTCCTGCTAATTTCTTTAGTTTGTGTTTGTTTGTTTGTCTCCTTAATCCAAATGCTGTGATTTGAATCAGTCATTATGTTAAACTATTGATGTGTGTTTGTTTAGTTTAGCATTCATTTTGCATGTGTGTGTGTGTGTGTGTTATTCTTAAAGTCAAAGGAATTTAGATTATTAGATGGAGATAAGCAATATTCCTTTTCCAGTTCCCTATTGCAAGAACGACAATACCCTATTAGCCACAGTTGGTAATATGTCTTGTGTCTATCGGACACAGCAAAGTAAACCATTACATTTAGCCCATTTCTATTTAGTAATAGAAACATCAAATGTATCCCCCTTTTATTTAGAAACAACATGAGATATGTTGTTGATAATGGACCCCAACTCCAAACTTCCCCTCATATTGGTCCCCTGAATCGGAAGCCTACTGCCAACTATGCTGCCTTAATCCTGGACATTACACAAGCTGCAAACCTTTAATAACTTAATCAATACAGTGATAATAAAAGACAGCAGTAATACAGAATATATTGGCCTATTGGTCAACTTGCTACGTTGAGATATTGAATATCCTAATGCACCAGCTACTAAGTAAGAAAATATCTGGATTACATAACCTAATGTATGATAACGTGGAAATGAATAAAGGAAATACTGTCAAATACTAAGAACATCATGGTCAATGTCTTTACTCATCAATGTAGCCATTGACAATATGAATAAGGATGTACAACTCTATAACTTAAGCCTGTTGACAGGCTGCTTTCTTAGTTACTTACAATGAAATGTCCAAATGAAACATTGACAAACTTGCCAGCCAGTAACAATAATCAAATTGACCCTCTATCAAGCTGACTTTTGCTTGATTGCATTTACATTCTAACAACAACAATTAACAAGTACGGCATCTAAATGAATAACCAAAGTTGTAAATAGTGTTAAATGTTAAGCAAATGCTGGCCAACAACTCAAAATGCCAATAGGTCACCAAGGTGGAATAAGGGATGGTCCTCTCTCCCTCCCTCTCTCAGACTATTTAAAGGAACGAATGGTGAACCACTAATTCAGTGGACCTTGTCTGGACGAGCAGCCTTTATCTGAGAACATCAAACCACTCCACCTCTAAATCTGCACAAGAATCATGAGGAATACATTCACAAACGACCTGATCATCTTCTTCATTCTATCACTTCCCATCAGCCAACCGCATAATGTGGACGCCTCTCTGCTAGTTAAACATCATACTTTGGGTCAATGGAATTCAGGTGAACAGTTGACCTGGGAGGAAAGTTGCAGATCTATAGATCATGATTACAAACCATACCATTGGGACTTAGCCATCATGAGGAATCAAGATGACTTTGAAATAGTAGAAAAACTTTGTGCTAAATTAACTAATCCCAATGCGACCTGCTGGATCGATCTGCATAAGGAAGACACGGACCTGAATGTGTGGAAGTGGGTGAACCACCAGACATATGATACGATGAACTGGGCCTCTGAAGAACCTAACACAGAGGACAGGTTTGTCCGCATCATGGGAGACAAGTTGTATGGTGAGCATTGTGCATCATGTTCCAATAGATATGTTTGTCAGTTGGACAGCCTGATTTTAGTGAAGGAGAACAAGACATGGGAGGAAGCTCTTGACCACTGCAGGGCTCTCCAAGTGTCCAAATGGAAAAGGTGGATAAATTGATATATGTTTGATCTCCTAAGTTTTCGAAGTAGAGTCATCTTATGACTCTACTTCTCCGAAGTAGAGTCATCTTATGCTCAGAGTATCGTCCGTGAGGCCAAGACAGATGAGGTGTGGATCGGTCTACGTTTGCTGGCTGGCCGGTGGCTGTGGATGGATGGGAAAAACGATGATGGTGTCTCCTCACCTGTGTGCCCAGCCAATGGGATGAACTGTGGGACTTTATCTGAGGAAGGCACGCAAGCTAGAAGCTGTGTTGAGAGGAGGAACTTCTTCTGCTTCCAAAGGGCAGCACCTGAGCTTTGAATAGCAGCTTATTGATGGAACAGACTATCAGTGTAGAAATAATATTCATACAAGAAATGATCTACCTTGAACATAGCTGAGTATTTTGACAATGTTATCTTTCTAGATTTTTTAAATAATCTTAGGTGTCAGTTTAATGTGCAAATCAATTTGATACATTTATTGCTATTATATATTTGTTCGCCTGGTAAATTTGAATCATTATGAATATAGTTTGGCTTGTTTTAAATGTTGTCATTACCTTTTAAAGGATGTTTATCTAAATAGACTAATAAAGCTTCACAGATGTTGTAACAGAATGGGAGAAACCATTTTTGCTGTTTAGTCTTGACCACGTCAAGACTAAACAGCCTCTAATTCATTTGAGAAAATCATTTTTCCTAGAGGTTTGTTTCGGATTCTTCTCTTTTATAATGCATACATTTGTCCTATTCATGTGTCCTATGATTGCCTATGTTTGGTAATGTTAATAAAAATGTTCTTCTGAGTGTCAGTGTTGCTTGTATTGAATTCAAGATTTCCCGTTCAAACTTCCCCCCAGTGGTCTTTCTTTGTTATTTTCACTGTGTTACCACTTGAATGGGAATTAATATAATTTGTATTGCCAAATGAGATATGATTTTGGTGATTACCAGCTTTTTTATTTTGAATGTGTGACAAATACACATATAAACATCTTTCCGCACCAAGGTTATTTATTTTGAGGACAACCCATGAGTTCTGGGATCAACCTCTATGGGGCAGACATTGCCAATCGAAATAAATTGATCTAAAATATAGGTAAAATAATAATCAAGACTCTCCCTGATAGGATGAGGAGTTGGTGATCCAGGAGGAGCTCAGGTACTGCGCCAGCTGTCACTCGGTAGCGCTGGTTCAGACCGGAGGGACAGCACACCTCTCTGGTGATATGCTGCCCCCTATTAGTATGGAGGCTGTCATAATTTGGCCAAATCGTTTACGTTGCATCTTCAAGAGTAAAATGCCCTTATTTGAAAACCACCCCTCATTGACATTACGAACCACTATCTTCAACACCATTACATCTGACACCATTTTTGGAATTTCAACAACGTCTTCAGCTCCATCCAGCAGAGGAACAGAGTGGCAGCAGTCTGGGGGCGACTCATCACCTCATCCACACACCCTTTTTCTGTACAATTCAGGAAGAGGAAAACATCACCTCATTTACATTCTGAACCAGTATCTTCAGCACCATTACTTTTTACCCATTTATTGGAGTTGAATCACTGTTGGCTCATGCTTTCTTTCTATCTTACTACATACGGTTTAGCTTGTGTTTGTTAGTTGCTCTCAATCTGCCCTTGTATCCAAATGGAGATATTTTAATGTCAAACAATGATGTGTGTTTGTTTTATATTGCATTTATTTTGCATTTTATAGAATCTGTGTGTGGGTGTCACTCTCAATGTCAAAAGCTTTTGTTTGATATTAATGACACATCATTGGAATTGTTTTAGTTATTTGGGAAACAGCACAATCAATATTCCAGTTACCTATTACAAGAATACCTTATTGAACCTGAGTGACAGATCATGTGATGAATGATCACATGATTGCCTTGGATTAAAACCTGATGTTACCTCATCTGAGGCCTTCGCTGTGCGGCCATAATCCAAGACCTCATACGAGCTGTACTCTGTTGCAAACTATTAAGAACTAAATCATGTTAAATACAGCAATCATATAAGAGTGAGAATACTGTCCTGTTTGATATCTTGCTAACTTTAAAACATACATATCATAATACACCCACAATTAAAAGTACAATATGAATAATAATAAATTAATTGACACCAATATTCCAAAAGTCCTCCTCAGACCCACAGCTCCTCCGGGCTGTCAGGTTGACACTGAAATACAAGAGCGCACGACGAGCAAAGCACAACATCATATTCTGAGACAAGCGCAATTATTCTATTTTGACAACGACAAGTTGTGTACTTCAGCATGCAACCACTAGTCCTACACTAAGGTCTTCAGCTAATTTTTTAATTTGCATTTCACTTACTGTTTGCCAACTATAAACTAGCTCATTTGGCATCCTTTCTCCATCTTTCAAATGCAACTCTAGGATGAACTAGTGTTTCAGCGTGGCCGTGGTCACAGAGCCGGTGTTATAGAGAGGGCAAGGTCTTTTAGATCTGGAAGAATCTGTATCGTCTCAGTGGATTCCTGATGACATGTCATTGTCATATTAGGGTTAAGTCCATACAATTGTTTCATATAGCTCAAGATTGGAAAAAAAATACATGTAAAGAAGTTTCAATGTGTGTCACATTGTTGAAATTAAAATTATTTTCCACATTCCCCTTGACTTTTACCTGCTGGTAAATACAATCAAATTCAATGACTTTAACGATCTCTCTCTCTCCCTCCCTCCCTCAATCTTCTCAGACTATTTAAAGATAGGAGTTAATAGTGAACAAATTCAGTGGATCTTGTGAGGAGAAGAAGCCGTTATCAGAGGAGATCAGACCATTTCACCTTTGAATCCAGAGAGAAATCATGAAGAATCCATTTACCAACTACCCAATTTTCTTCATTCTCTCACTTCCCATCAGCCAACCGCCTCATGCGGACGCCTCTCTATTAGATAAACATTATGAATTGGGTCAATGGAGGTCAGTTGAACAGTTTACCTGGGAGGAAGCCTGGCGAAGTTGCAAGTCTATAGATAATGTTTACAAACCGTACCATTGGGACTTAGCCATCATGAGAAATCAAGATGACTTTGAAATGGTACAACACCTTTGTGCTGAATTAACTAATCCCGATGCGACCCAGCCTACCTGCTGGATCGGTCTGCACAAGGAGGACACGGACCTGAATGTGTGGAAGTGGGTGAACAACCAGACATACGATACGATGAACTGGGCATCTCCAGAACCTGACACAGAAGACAGGTTTGTCCGCATCATGGGAGACAAGTTGTATGGTGAGCAATGTGCATCATGTTCCCATAGATATGTTTATCAGATGGACAACCTGATTTTAGTGAAGGAGAACTAGACATGGGAGGAAGCTCTTGACCACTGCAGGGTTCTTGAAGCGCACAAATGGCAAAGGGGGACAAATGGACATATGTTTGATATTCTTAGTTTTCACACCAAAGATGAGTCATCTCATGCTCAGAGCATCGTCCGTGAGGCCCAGACAGATGAGGTGTGGATCATTCTACGTTTGCTGGCTGGCCGGTGGCTGTGGATGGCTAGGAGAACTGATGATGGTGTCTCCTCTCCTGTGTGCCCAGCCAATGGGATGAACTGTGGGACTCTGAGTATTGTGGAAATATCAATCATAACTATAATAGTTATATACAAATTACAGTAACCTTGTTTACATAATTACTATTCACAATAAAAGGAACTGTATACATTATCCCTGTATCTTAAGATACATCCCTTCCTCTCGCTAACTGAGAGGTTAAGATAGTTCATATTTGCGTTCCCACTGGAGCCACTATGTCTGATACTAAGGCTAAGCCAATCAACTGACATCTATGTTATGTAGATTCCTTTAACCTTCTTGCAGCCTTGCTTGCAGACTTTCAGACATGTCCACTTCTCCCATAGTGTATTGCAGTTAATTTGGCCTCTCCCGCCAATCCTAAACTCTCCACTATGGTCACTCCCACTTACCTTTGTTACCTGCGTATTGCGCTACCCACAATGCAAACGTTTCCCTATAATAATCTTGTTCACCCATTGTCCCAATGAATGCATCCTTGGTAACTTTGCTGCCTGTACTTTCCCATGATCATGCTCTAATATTAAATCAAATATTTTGCTGGCCAATGTATTCTCAAAAGTAGTGTATCGTAGCAGCGTATTGATGGAACTATCGGCGTAGAAATAATATTCATACAAGAAATGATTCACCTTGAACATAGCTGAGTATTTGGCAATGTTATCTTTCTAGATTTTGTTAATCATTTTAAATGTCAGTCTAATATGCTAATCTATTAGTCTGTCTTCTTCTGCTTCCAAACGAGAAACTCTCAAGAAAAGACAATTATTCATCAGTGAAGAATCCTACCAGCACCTAGGGATGTGTTGCTTCAGCTTTCTGCTCTCTGGTAATGTCCTCTTTGGTCTGCTTCCGTGATCCTGCCCTCCTCTTTCTATTCCAGATGATCATCTTGGTTTATCCAGTAACAGTTTTAAATAGTCTCAAAATAGTTATACCATGATGCTACAGAGCCAAAAGTTTATTTGGTTATTTAAAATATTGTGTATTATTATTCAATGCCTATACAGTAGAGCAGTCAATTGTAAATAGTTTTAAATTTAGTCTAGTTACGTAACCCTTCTTTTTACAGGAAGGTTCATGTTTAACCATTAATAAATAACTTATGAATAACTTATGATATATGAATGGTAAATAACCATGGGTAAATTAGAGAAAAAACAGAGAAACATCCACTATCACCAATTAAATAGTGTAGTTGTGAGCGGTTTAAGTTGTTAATAACATATATCATGTGTTCTTCCTGGGAAAGTAGGCCACCAATTATGATAAACACCTCCTCTTTCACCTATCAATTCTAGTTACAATTGTTGTGATCCAAGGTTCACTTTGGTAAAACCCAAAGTTTAATTGTGTACTATCTAGAAATAAATGACTTTTCTTTAATAGTTATTGTTCATGGTTCCATTTATTTATAATGTGTTCAGTCATTTTAACCCAGAAAATATAGAACTGTTTATTTAATTTGAAAACATCCCCTCAATACTTCTAGCTGGTAAAAACCTACAACAGTTTTCCTCTAGTATCAAGTATCTACTATCTTCCTTAATAATGGGTTCTTTCAGATGTTGCTCTGATTTACTCATAAGAAGGCTGAAACTACTGCAAAACAAAGCCTTGTTTGTTTCCATGGTTTTACTATGTTCTTACCATACATTGTAATACAATATGACATTGTCCATGAAATCCAAATGAACAAACGTTCCACCACATGCTGCAGTCTGTAGTATGATGACCAGGAGGTTTTTAGAATGTCCTATTTATGTGAATAAATGTGAATGATCCTATTTTGTGATGTAGTTTTACGCAAGGGGGTAAATAATGCATCCGATGACTCATGTCTGTGACAGTACCAATCATTCAGTCAAGTTCAACTTTATTCTTCCTGTTCATCTCATTTTGTTTGCAGAGTTCATTCCTGATTCTCTGCCTGATCAATATGCACCAGAGCAGACCCTACCTGGAGTGGATCTAGGCTGGTCATCAACCATCAAGGCCTCAACATTCTGCTGAGATCAGGACGGTCCTCTGTTCTGCTGCAGGGGGCTTCGTCAACACAAGGGGGCGCTCCACGCCTGCACTTTCATATAAGGCTGCTGAGAACAGGCGGTGAAGCCCATGGAGGGCAGTGGTGAGGGGAGGAGGACATTATGGATGGACAGGCAGCAGGAGAGCGTCCAGGAACGATCTACTGCACGGACTCACTACGGATCACACAGGCTACCGGGAACAGTACTGTGCACTGGTGTGAAGTGGGTGACTACAAATAAGCTTTGAACAAATGCAATGCGTTGTCCGGGTCACAGCCCTGCAGGCCTTCCTCTGTGGTCAGAGCAATCAACTGTGGATCATCACCTTTGAACACGGGGCCCTCTTGAGGGCTTCAGCCTTACACACTCAGGAAGAACACGACACAGCAGAAAGGATGCAGGCTTGGATCCTGACCTCCACCCCACAAAGTACTTTACACTGGAGCATGTTTTATTTTAACATTAAACAGGCAATATGAATATAATAGCGCACAAATGCAACACAAATAATCCTTTTACTGAACCAGGTTATTGTCTGACGGCTCTGGCCCTCCTGGCTGCTTCCTTCTTCCTCCTTCTCTTCCTTCTCTCCTTTGTCCCGGCTCCCCCCCTCTCCCCCAGGACGCAGTGTGCAGCAGAGTCGCAGCGTGTTGCCAGCTTTGGTAGAAGGTCGCTCTTCATCCAGCCCTCCATGAGGTGAGGGCCGACTGGAGGACGGTGGTCTAGATGTTTGGCCAGGGAAGGTGGCCTGTGAGCGGTTCCTGCGTGGGACTCAGCTGGGCTGAGTCCCACGCAGGAACGTAGTCCTGTGGTCTCCTCTAGACCGGGTGCTGGGGCAAAGGTCCGTCCGTCCGGGTGAGGTGAGGAGTCTCGGTCTGCTCTCCGCTCCTGCATGGGTCACATACCTCCTCTCCTTAGACAACGTCTCCAGTCTGGTTATATACCTTCTCCTGTGCCTGATTGGCCTCCTTCGCAGGTGTCCCCCGTTTGCGTTGATTGGGGCTGCTCTAATGCAGTCCTTGGCTCCCTCTGGGGGAAAAGGGTGGTAGACTGCCTGTATTACCTGCCCCCTGGGATTCCAGGGCCGCTGTGTCGGGCCCGGGTTGCCACAATATATATATACCTGTCTCCTTCTACCTGTCTCTCTCTACTTGTCCCTCCCTCAACCTGTCTCTCTCCCTCTACCTGTCCCTCATTCTACCTGTCTCTCCCTCTACCTGTCTCTCCCTCTACCTGTCTCTCTCTCTACCTGTCTCTCCCTCTACCTGTCTCTCCCTTTACCTGTCTATCTCTACCTGTCTCTCCCTCTACCTGTCTCTCCCTCTACCTGTCTCTTCCTCTACCTGTCTCTCCCTGTACCTCTCTTCCTCCACCTGTCTCCCTCGACCTGTCTCTCCCTTTACCTGTATACCTCTACCTGTCGCTCCCTCTACCTGTCTCTCCCTCTACCTTTCTCTTCCTTTACCTGTCCATCCCTCTAACTGTATCTCTCTCTACCTGTCTCTCTTTACCTGTCTCTCACATGCTGCCCATGTCTGACCTGGTGGAATCAGGTGTCCCTCCTTCTCCCTCCTCCCTCGCTCTCTATCCGACTATTTAACTATAGGAGTAAATTAGAGTTAGCAACCGCAAGGAACACAGCCGAGGTTGAGCTTTAACCCTGGATTGGTCTTGTATGACACTCCAGCATTTGATCTTCTAAATTGGCACTGAAAATATCAAGCTTATGCCGAGAATAACTGGCCAGAGTCTATGGAGGGACAACCCCACTTCACTTCAATATAAATGCTATTATATCATGCTTGTGTCCTATTCAGTACTTTGATTGAGATTGTTATGTTTATTAGTTTTGTTTCAGGGTTGTTAGTTTGTTGGTCCTTACTCTGCCTTATCTGATATGACGCTGTATCCAAATGTTCTATATTCAGTCAGAGTACAAATCAGCAATTTGTATAATATATTTGTATGTTGAAGTTGGAATGGAGGTGCGTGGGTATGAAGTCACCTCACGAATGGATAACTCTGTGATTACTTTGGACCTGATTTGAATGTGTTCATTACTATTCTTGTGGTCCTCTAAAGGCATGAAGGATGTCCATGTAGTGGTCCAGCTGCGGTCAGTCTGGGACCACTGATGTAGAGGAGGCTCTCCCTGTGGACCCCAGCATTGTGCTGGCTTTGGGGCGCTGTCTGAGATCCCTTCCTGCTGAAAGAGGAAGAATGCCATCCTCAATACCATTCTAGCTTCAAGAATGATCAAAATGACATGATTGCCAGAATGACCTTGAAGCAGAGTTTTTTTCGCGTTCAGTGCAATGTTATTGCCAGGAAGGCCAGCCAGCCCACTCTGTCAGCCAGTCCACCGGCAGGCTGGTTCCTCGTAACCAGCAGGGTACTGAGCCTTTTACAGGCTGGTTCCTCGTAACCAGCAGGGTACTGACCCCTTTACAGGCAGTTTGAGGCTTCAAGGACCATTCGACCCGTGCCGTAGAACATTTCAGACTGGCCTTAACCGCTTCAGGCTAGTGGTGCAGCATTTTATTTTTATTCTGAAGCACTCTGGTTACTGCTAACACCATAGTGCCGAACCACCAGGGTACCATCTGCTGTGTAACCTAAAGGACACACACCGCCACACAGGCCTACATATATGACCCCCCCTAACCCTAGCCCCTCAAAGGGCAAGACAAAACTCTTTCACAACAAGAAAGAAACCTTGAGTAGGACTCCAGATTGGGGATCACTCCTTCCAGGGATGCTAAGGAGTGCAATTGGTGCCATCATTTATATACATAGTAGTAATACAAACAAACATTTGTAAAACAATATAGGAAAGAGTATTCCAGACCCCCGGTCCAAATCCTAGCAACAAACAGAGTCATGGTTAGATGGGGCAGGGTGGAAACAGAAACATGTAGGCCCTCTAATCCAGTGCCTGTCATTCCTAGGAGCCAAAGTTAAGAGTACAGAGTACAGAGCTGCTTCCTGCTAATTTCTTTAGTTCGTGTTTGTTTGTTTGTCTCCTTAATCCAAATGCTGTTATTTGAATCAGTCATTATGTTAAACTATTTATGTGTGTTTGTTTAGTTTAGCATTCATTTTGCATGTGTGTGCGTGTGTGTGTGTGTGTGTGTGTGTGTGTGTGTGTGTGTGTGTGTGTGTGTGTGTGTGTGTGTGTGTGTGTGTGTGGGTGTGTGTGTGTGTGTGTTATTCTTAAAGTCGAAGGAATTTAGATTATTAGATGGAGATTAGCAATATTCATTTTCCAGTTCCCTATTGCAAGAACGACAATACCCTATTAGCCGCAGTTGGTAATATGTCTTGTGTCTATCGGACACAGCAAAGTAAACCATTACATTTAGCCCGTTTCTATTTAGTAATAGAAACAATGTAACGTATCCCCCTTTTATTTAGAAACAATAACATGAGATATGTTGTTGATAATGGACTCCCCAACGTCTCCTCTTATTAGTCCCTGAATCTGAAGCCTACTGCCAACTATGCTGCCTTAATCCTGGACATTACGCAAGCTGCAAACCTTTAATAACTTAATCAATACAGTGCTCATAAAAGACATCAGTAATACAGAATAGATTGGCCTATTGGTCATCTTGCTACGTTGAGATATTGAATATCCTAATGCACCAGCTACTAAGTAAGAAAATACCTGGATTACATAACCTAATGTATGATGATGTCGAAATGAATAAAGGAAATACTGTCATATACTAAGAACATCATGGTAAATGTCTTTATTCATCAATGTTGACAATATGAATTAGGATGTAAAACTATATAAATTAAGCCTGTTGACAGGCTGCTTTCTTAGTTACTTACAATGAAAATGTCCAAATGAAACATTGACAAACTTGCTAGCCAGTTACAATAATTTCAAATACTTCTTGACCTTTTATCACATTGACTTTTGCTTGATTGCATTGACATTCATTGGCATTCTAACAACAACATTAACATGTATGGCATCTAAATGAATAACCAAAGTTGTAAATAGTGTTAAATGTTAAGCAAATGCTGGCCAACAACTCAAAATGCCAATAGGTCACCAAGGTGGAATAAGGGATGGTCCTCTCTCCCTCCCTCTCTCAGACTATTTAAAGGAACGAATGGTGAACCACTAATTCAGTGGACCTTGTCTGGACGAGCAGCCTTTATCTGAGAGAATCAAACCACTGCACCTCTGAATCTGGACCAGAATCATGAGGAATAAATTCACAAACGACCTGATCCTCTTCTTAATTCTCTCACTTTCCATCAGCCAACCGCCTCATGTGGACGCCTCTCTGCTACATAGAATTTATCTTGTGGGTCCATTGAACTCAGGTTTACCTTTGACCTGGGAGAAAGCCTGGCGAAAATGCAGATCTATATATACTAAAGACAAACCGTACCATTCAGATTTAGCCATCATGAGAAATCAAAATGACTTTCATAAAGTAAAAGAACTTTGCGTTGAAGCTAATCCCAATGCAACCCACCCTACCTGCTGGATCGGTCTGCATAAGGCGGACACGGACCTGAATGTGTGGAAGTGGGTGAACAACCAGACATACGATATGATGGACAACCAGCCATACGATATGATGAACTGGGCATCTGAAGAACCTAACACAGAGGACAGGTTTGTCCGCATCATGGGAGACAAGTTGTATGGTGAGCATTGTGCATCATGTTCCTTTAGTTATGTTTGTCGGAGAGACAACCTGATTTTAGTGAAGGAGAACAAGACATGGGAGGAAGCTCTTGACCACTGCAGGGTTCTTCAAGCGCACAAATGGCAAAGGTGGACAAATGGATATATGTTTGATATTCTTAGTTTTCACACCAAAGAAGAGTCATCTCATGCTCATAGCATCGTCCCCGAGGCCCAGACAGATGAGGTGTGGATCGGTCTACGTTTGCTGGCTGGCCGGTGGCTGTGGATGGATGGGAAAACCGATGATGGTGTCTCCTCTCCTGTGTGCCCAGCTAATGGGATGCACTGTGGGACTCTGTCTGAGAAAGGCAAGCAAGCTAGAAGCTGTGTTGAGAGGAGGAACTTCTTCTGCTTTCAAAGGCCAGAATCTGTGTAATAAACGTTCATACATCCCTTCACTCTCTATCTTGAAATTGAGAAAGAAGATTTGTAACTGTTTGAATGGAATTGTTTTTAAAAGATGCTATCATAATTACATATCTAAATCAAAATAGAGATTTTATTTGTGTGTATTGTCTGCATGTATTCTGTTAGCATTATTTTATTTTTTATATATTTAAATAGTATGATGTTACTGAATTATTACTGAATTGCAGTGGTAGGTCTTGTGTTTTTTCATGTGTGCGCACAATTTATAAGTGTGCTCAAAATGCCTTCCTCTTTGCAGTGTGTGTGTCTCTGTAGCTGGCAGTACATGTGAGTAGCCTGCAGCCTACAGCCTGACATTGTATTCTGTTAGCAGGTGCTCTGCTCAATTAGCTTGTACTTTTCATCTCTAGATTCATTATTTTTGGATCAGATCACACCAGGTGCATGCATTTAATGTAGTAATATAGTAATAGGTAATACGGTAATAGATAATATGGTAATATAGTAATTGGTATTATGGTAATAGGTAATATGTTCATAGGTAATATGGTAATAGGCAATACGGTAATATGACAATATGGTTATAGATAATACGGTAATAGGTAATATGGCAATAGGTGATATGTAATGAGCAATACAGAATAGGTCATTGGTATTACAGTAATAGGTAATTCGGTAATAGGTTATACAGTAATACGGTAATCTGTAATACGGTAAATACCTTGTGAATATATGGTAAATTATGATATATCATTGGGTAATAAGAGGTAAACAAAGAGCTGAAATACTAAGAGAAACACCCGCTTTTACCATCCTCTCAGCTAAGTACTGTGTAGTTGTGAGCGTTTTAGGTTGTTAATAACTAACATTGTGTTCTTTCTAGGAAAGTAGGCCACCAATCATGATAAACACCTCCTCTTTCACCCATCAATTCAAGTTACAAGTGTAGTGATCCAAGGTTTAGGTTGGTAACAGCCTGTGTTAAATTATGTACTGTCTAGAAATAAGGGTTGTACTTTTAATAAATTACATGTTCTTAAGTAGTCATTGTTCATGGCTCAACCGTTTTTTAACGGCTTATTAGTGAGTTATTATTATTTCATTAAAGAATGATATGATGCCTGGAGTCAGTTCTCTTGCCTCCTTCCTTCATAATACATACGTTTTCCAATATGTTTCCACCATTTCCTCCGTACGTTAGGTGAAACCGAAAGAGGCCTTGTTTGTTACCACGGTTACCATGTTCTCACCAGATACCTTGTAATTTTCTTTTCCATTTGATAAACACAAACTTAAACAATGTATTTTCTCAATTGACTGTGTTTCTTTTCAGCGGTAGTTTCTTTGTGTTCCCCTACCAGCGGTAACTATCCCTCTAGTCTAATTGACCGTGTATATAACCAGCTGAGGCCAGTGGGAGGGACTGTAGAAGGAAGGCCAAATGCATTGTCTTGATTTGAGGGTGGCTTGTTTTTATGTCCCTGGGATTCCGTGGGAGAATAATGAGGAGCACAACGTTGGAAGCATATTCGTGTCACACACAAATGTAAATGTAACATGAATGACATGATGTTTTTTCTGTGGGTAAATATCCAGTCTCCATCTTTAGGTCGGCCTATTCCTCAGTCTGAAACAAGCTGCCTCACACTCGCCGACCAGAGCTCACCAGGGAGTGAGGCTATGGCTGCCCTACATTACTAAAACCTCTCACCTTTTCACTCAGGCTTACCTGGAGACCACACTCACACACACACACACACACACAGTCCTATTTAAAGCTCTACTAGTGAACCTATCTACTTTTCATATTCAAATCATTCACACCTCGGCGTCACTGGGGCAGTGGGGGGCGGGGGGAGCTGGACTTAATATAAAACCCAAATCCCATTAGAGATGGATGGCGAGGGTTTGGCTGCGTGCTGTCAGAGACAGGAACAGAGGCATGTGACGGGGTCTGATCTGCACGCCCCAGGGCCGCCTCACCTCTCTTTGTCGGGCCGTCCCGCTCATCAGAGCCGCCGCCCCGAGTGAAGCTACACAGAGCCCGGTCAGGGAGGGGCGGGCCTGGAAGGCTGGCCGACTTACTGCCCCTGACGAGAGTCTGTGGGGTAATAAGGCATGCATGAGAAGCTGTTCCCCCCTCGTCTGAACCCACGGTCTCTCTGAAGGGGTCCAATCCACTTGGCCTGCTTGTATAATTAGTCTCCTGGACCATGTAGGACCCATGTGTTTCCAGATCACTGACCTCTCCTCTATCGACACGACTGTAGGTCTTTTTCAGCCCAAAATGTCCAGACGCGTCCCTGTGCACCGTTTTTAACACCAAATCACGGTACTCTACAGGCATCACCACCTGCAACACCTGACCTGCCCAATCTGTGTCTACATGAAGTGACCACCTGCGCACCAACAATCCATTCCAGACCAAATACCTATGATCGGCTTTAATCACTACCAGAGGCCAATGCAAAGTACTTCTCAAGACTAAGGTCATTCTTTTGGGCTTTAATTATCTCATTGGGTGACAATGATGTTGGTAAATCAGGGACAATCACTTTAGCCACACCAGTCTTGGATACATCAGTCGCCTTCTCTGTCTGCGCACGAGCCATCGCTCGCATCCCAGCGCAGGCAGTGAACACCTCTGGGAAATCTTGTCTGGCTCCTCTGATGCTGCAGCTACTGTTTTGACTGCCGGAGGAGGGCATGACTTCTCAGGCCACCCAAAATCCGCTCCAAAATTATTTCCGATAATCATGTCAATATTATCTATAGGCAGAGACGGACGTACAGTGATAATAACATTGCCATTCACAAAACCAGACTGCAACTGAATTCTGTGCTATGGCACAGGAAACGGCTGAAGGCCAATTCCCTGAATCAGAATAACACTCCCTGTGTCGGATAAAGACGAGAAAGGCAAAGACTTTTGACATATAAAACTTTCCGATGCTCCTGTGTCACGCAGTATTTCAACTGGCACCCTTCGAGCATCTCCCACCATTGACACAAAGCCCTCTGTGATAAAATTAGCAGAGTTAAACATGGTGTGGGGGGACGTGCGACGTCTGGCCTGCAGGGGGAGTATGGGCAGGTTGGGAGCGCACCGGATTGGCTGGGGGGATTGGACCTGATTGCGGACACCTGCTCGCAATCAGACCAATCAGGGAGTGTGTACTTATGTGCCTGCTTTGTGTTGTAGTCAGAGGACCGGGAGCGGACGAAACAGGGAGATCCACGGCGAGAGCGAGTGGAGATCGCATTAAAACGCCACACGGAAAGGACTCTCGTAAATCTTAAGTTATAGATTTGAGTTGTTGTGTTCCACTCGTGAAGGACAATAAACGAGCTCCCGCTGAGGGACGGCAATTCTGCCTCCGTATATTCCTTGAACCCGCTACACATGGTTGTTGCTTTTGGTTCATCATCCATTTCCTCTACATGTTCTCTCGGCACGTCAGAATGCTCACAGTCAGTCTGTACAGCATTTGACTGAAACACATTAACCTTTTGGTCATGTCTTAAATGCGCGGCATGAATCAGAGTCGCACAGCAAACATCCTTGACATCGCTAGTAGGGCTACCCTTTCTATGCAAAAATGGACACTCCATTTTCCAATAGCCTAATCCCCGACAATAATGACATCTACTGACCGCATCAATTTTTTTACGAGGCGCGGGATCGTACCTCCAAGGAGGGCCCACATTTCCACGAGCCACATGCGCACCAATGTCCCGTTGGTGGTCGCGGTCATCTCTGCGATGGTCATAATGTTGCGAGAAGTCTCGTAAGCCTAACTGATTCTTATGCGTCAACACATAGCTATCAGCAAGGACAGCAGCCTCGGCAGCTGTCTTCACTTTATGTTCGTTGAGATACATGGCAAGGCGTTCTGGCAATATGTTTTTAAACTGTTGCAACAACATTAAATCACACAAGCCATCAAACTCATCAACACCCTCTGCAGTGAGCCATCGATTAAAAAAATTGTGAGCTCTCTGGATAAGCACAATGGCGTGGACCGTTCCCCCAGCCGCAAAGGTGCTGCTGCTAAATCTATGTTATTTGTTTGTAACCTGGGCGATAACACTGGATATTTTTGCTAAGACAGCACTGGGTATAATCACATACAACTCCCAGGCACTCATCAACATCGGATTATCAACTCACCTTATGCAAAGTCCATCTGATGTTTGGGTTTGCTCGCTCCCGGCTGAGATCCTGAAGAGTGCAGCTCAACAACCTCGGAGAAGATCCAGAGGGAAACGCGAAGGGGTGAAGCATGCCCTGAGGGCCCGCGTACACAAGCCACCCTTGCCAAGTATCCTGGTTGCTAATGTCCAGTCCTTGAGAAACGATGAGAATGTGGATGATCTCCGTTTGTGTTGCGCATGTGAACGAGACATAAGGAACTGTAACATCTTCCTGTTCACTGAAACCTGGCTTAATCCGTCCAAAAGCAGACCATTCCATAAAACCGATGGAGACTCTCGCTGTTTACCGGTCTGACAGAACTTTTGAGGAGTCCAAGAAGGAGATCGGAGGTGCCGTAGCCGTCATGGTAAATGAGGGCTGGTGTCACAGCGGAAACATCACTGTGCTGCGGCGCTTTTGCTCCCCTGAGGTGGAATTCCTGGCAATAAAATGCCGGCCTCACTATCTTCCACACAAATTTACGTCTGTGGTAATCGTGGCAGTGTACATTCCTCCCCGGGCATGTACAAAAACAGCTCCCACAGTGCTTCACGATGCACTGAACAGCTACCAGGCTAGCGATCCAATGGCCCTGCTAGCGGTTGCTGGCGATTTCAACAAGGCAAATTTGAAGAAAGTGATGCCAAACCTCTATCAACACATTGACTGTTCTATGAGAGGGTCAAGGACACTGGACCATTGTTATACTCTGTTTAAGGGTGGATACAAGGCCCAGTCTCTTGCTCCTGTAGGGAAAAGCGACCATGCTGCTATCTTCCTCTGGCCATCGTATGTCAACAAACTACTGTGGCGATCCGGGGGAGACTTTAATTCTTCACAAGATCCAAATTGATTAATCTTGTAAGGAGGACCGACAACACCACCCTAGGAATTTCAACCAGGGAATTCTAAATAGAGAACCATAAGAGAAAGGCACCCAGGTACGTTACACTAAGGAAAGGCAGGAGACGTGGTTCACCAGTTTAACAAACACCAGTTATTTATTTAATCAACATAACAATTATTAACAGATAATATTTCGAAAGACTAAATTGCTAGCCCCTCTATAGCAATGGAGGCCAGACGGAGGTGCGGGGTAATCAGGGGGAAGTAATCCATAATAAATGAAAACAACAAAGAAAACCTGAACCCAGGACCACAGCACACCAAGGAGAACCGACAACCAGGACACCACCACCACCACTGCTGGCTCTCAGCAACCAGAGGAGAAAAGGGCACACTTAGTCAAACGCAAAACACACTCAAACTGCACAATAATAATACAAGTAGATAAAATGCAGACATCAAAATAAGAATCAAGCGCAGCCAGCAATTGTCTGTTAAAGTGCGGCTAAACCGCAGAGATTCCTGAATAAAGCAGCCGCCGCACACAAAGGGGTCGGCGAAGCAGCAGCGTTCCTGTACCTATCTTAAGCGTCCGGAGAGTTCAGCTGGTCCCGACCAGGGGCATCTACCTGAGGGGAAGAGCAAGGAGGGTGCGCTCCGAGCAGTGGCAACCGGAGCCTCCACAATTTTACGGTCAGGGTCTGCTAAGAAACGAACAAAAGAGCTATTTAGCACCATGGCTAACAGGCTATGGCCAGAGCAGTACCTGCGTTGTGCAGACAGCAACCATCTCAACCCAAAGGGTCCACCGCTGGGGAGCAGAGAAGGAAGTGTGCGGCCAGGAAGTGGGCAGGCCTTCGAGCCAGGAAGTGAGAGTCTGAGGGAGGGGCACAGCCTCCTTTTATCCCTTCGTCTTGTGCACCGATTGGCCAACGAGCCGGATAGGGTGCAAGGCAGCAAGGCTCACCTGACTTCTAGGGCAGTGACATCATATTGCTACACTACGAAGAAAACCCCCGATGACAAGACAGGTGCGTCGATGGACAGAGCAATCAGAGGACAGCATGTGAGTAGCACTCCACAAAGCACTTTGGGGTACTTTCAAGAACTGCACTGTAGAAAGCTGTAGATACTGCTAGATATTAACACCGACATTAATGTGCTCACTGAGAATGTCGTTGATATTATCTCCACAACCACAGACATGCAGGTGCCCAAAGAGACTGTTCAAATATATAAAAATCAGAAACCACGGATAAATAAAAATACCCAGAATGCCCTGAAACAACGCACGGTTGCATATAAATCAGGATTGGAGACTGGCAATATGGATGATTACAAAGCAGCAGCATACAATGTTAGAAAGGTAGTGAAGGATGCCAAGAGGGAATATGGGGAGAAGATGGAGTCCAAATTTCAGCAAGAAGACCTCAGTAGCGTATGGCAGGGGCTAAAAATCATGACAGACTACAAACCCCCGCCCCTCTCCTCGGGAGGTGCAAGTAAGGAGTTGGGCCATTGCACCAGGGATTGAGAGTGGCGGAGTAGGAGGGAGTGGAGGACCACTCGTTCTCTCTGAACACAATGTCAGGAGGACATTTTCGCTGGTGAATGCCAGGAAGGCTGCAGGACCAGAAGAGATAGTGGGGTGGGTTCTCAAGGTCTGCGCCGATCAATTGGCACCAGTGTTCATGGCTATATTCAACCTGTCCCTGGCACAGTCCATCATCCCCACATACTTTAAAAGGTCCACCATCATCCACATACCCGTCATAACGACTATCGCCCAGTTGCACTTACCTCTGCGGTGATGAAGTGTTTCGAGAGGCTGGTCAAGCCCCACATATGCTCCTCCCTGCCCAACACCCTGGACCCTCTACAATTCGCGTACCGGCCCAACAGATCCACTGAGGATGCCATTGCTCACATGCTACACACTGTCCTCTATCACACCTGGACAAGAGTAAGGGGAAAGTGTTGAACTATGTGAGACTAGTATTTATTGACTATAGTTCAGCCTTTAATACTATCCTTCCCTCCACCCTCATCAAAAAGCTCAGGAGCCTGGGGCTGAACGACGCCCTCTGCAGGTGGATCCTGGACTTTTTTAACAGAGAGACCTCAGGTGGTGAAAGCAAGCCGGCACACCTCATCCTCCCTCACCCTCAACAAAGGGCCCCCCCAGGGCTGTGTTCTGTACCCTCTGCTGTACACCCAGTACACACACGATTGTGCAGCCACCACAGACTCCAATACCATCATTAAGTTTGCTGACGACACCTTAGTGGTAGGCCTAATCCACAACAACAATGAGACGGCCTACCTGGAGGAGGTGAGGTGACTGAAACAATGGTGTCAGAAAAACAACCTCCACCTCAACGCAATCAAGACTAAGGAGATGCTGGTGGACTTTGGGAGGACGCAGGTGCGAGACTTCACTTCTTTATGGGACCCCTGTGGAGAGGGTGGATACATTTAAGTACCTCGGTGTCCAGATCATCGATGATCTGATGTGGTCTACCCACCTGGACACCATGGTCAAGAAAGCCAGACAGAGACTGATCTCAGGAGGCTGAAGAAATTCAGAGCATCCAAACCAGTCCTACAGAGCTTCTACACCTGCACCATTGAGCGCATACTGACTGGGAACATCACCGCTTCGTATGGAAACCATGCAGGACCGTAAGGCTCTGCAGAGAGTGGTGCGTTTAGCTGAGCGTACCATAGGGGGGCAACTCCCTAATCTAGGAGACATTTATATCAAGCGGTGCAAGGGCAGGACCACCAGTATACTGAAAGACCCCAGCCATCCAGGCTACGGACTATTCTCTCTGCTCCGCTCAGTGAATAGATACCGCTCACTGGCGGCAAAAACTGAGAGACTCAGGAAGAGTTTCTACCCCCAAGCTGTCAGGTATCTAAATGGCACTGATTAAGCCCTTTTGAGCAACAGCACTTATATATTTATTTATGTAACCCCCTTTATTCCTGTGTGCAATAACCCCCTGACATCTTGAATGTATTTGCTGTTTCGTTATGTTTGTTACGTGTCTATTTAGCATGGAGCCGACTGTGAACATTTCACTGCAATGTATTGTGTATGTGAAGAATAAAATCTGAATCTAAATCTGAATCTGATACCTCAGAGTGGGTTTGCCTTTTGAATTTTCTCAAATTTCAAAAACGTTGTCGATATGCTTCGGGAACGAGTTCATAACACTTCAGCACTGCTTCTTTTACCTTTACATAACTTCTCCAACCTTCAAAAGACAAAGCCACAAATGCCTCTAGTACAGTCTGTAAAAGCAGAGTTTTATTATCATTGCTCCAATTCTGATCTGCAGCAACATTTTCAAATAAAGAAAAGAAAACGTTTGGATCACGCTCATTGAATTTTGGAAGGAACTTAATCATACTCCCCAAGTCTGAACGCTGAGCCGCACCGACACTGCCACTGCGTATATTTTCAGCTGCTAGCCTAAGCCTGATCTACTCAAGCTCTCGAACTTGTTCTTGTTCGCGCTTGGTATGTTGAAGTCGTTCCATCTCAAGCAATCGATCTTTCTCTCTTTCAACAGCCTTGATTTTGTTCTAACTCTTGCCCCAACTCCCATTTTTTGTGTTCCATTTCAAACTTATTTTGCTCCATTTCTAATTTCGTTTGGTCTAACTGCATTTGCAGAAGTTGTTTACGTTCATCAAACGTTAATTCGGCCATTTTGGGCAATAGTTTGATTGGACCAGGAAGGTCTTGTACCGGCGGTGGTACGGTAGGCTCTACAGGTGAACCCCCCGGCGATACCTGCTTTTCCTTTAAATACTCATGAATAAAATCTACTAACTGTTATGTGTTAGACCTCCTTGGAATTGTCAACTCAATCAAATAATGATCTGCCACCTGTATCAGCTGCTCTTTTGTCAAAGCTACCAATAAGCTCTCAGATGGAGCAGCCAAAAAGTCATCATATGCGCCCATGGTGCAAGCTCACAGATAATCGAACCAACGATCAATGTACACAATCTAAAACGAAAAAAAACAACCATCCTCCAGTACAAAAAAACAAAAAAAAAACACACAGGCCGGGGTCACACCGACTTACTCCCCCCCCCGGAGCGGGAGAGGAAGTCTGCCACGGCCATTTGTGCCCCAGGCCTGTGCACGACCCGAAAGTTAAAGGGCTGCAACGCGAGGTACCACCGGGTGATCCTCGCGTTGACGTCCTTCATGCAGTGGAGCCACTGGAGGGGGGCGTGGTCAGAGTAGAGGGTGAACGCGCGACCCAGCAGGTAGTAGCGAAGGGCGCGGACCGCCCACCGGATGGCGAGACACTCCTTCTCCACCGTGCTGTACCGACCCTCCCGGTCTGATAGTTTCCGGCTCAGGTACAGCACCGGGCGGTCGACCCCCTCCACCTGCTGGGTCAGGACCGCGCCCAGCCCCCTATCCGACGAGTCCGTCTGCAGGGAGAAAGGGAGATCAAAGTTAGGAGCGCATAGGACCGACTCTCCACAGAGGGCTGTTTTAATAGCCTCAAACAACACCTGGCATGGCTCCGACCACTGGACTGTATCTGGGGCCCTCTTATGGGTGAGGTCGGTCATGGGGCTGGCCAGGTCCGAGAAGTGCAGCACGAACTGCCGGTAGTACCCTGCCAGCCCCAAGAACCACCTCACTTCTGCTCCTTCTTGGTTCTGGGCCGAGGGGAGGCAGCCACCGCCGTGGTCTAAGCGACCTGTGGCCGGACCTTCCTCCCCCCTAGGTGGTACCCCAGATACTGGATCTCCCTCCGCCCGATCACGCACTTCTTCGGGTTGGCCGTGAGCCCCGCCCGTCTCAGCGACCGAAGGACGGCCGCTCCCTTCTGCACATGCTGCTCCCACGTTCCACTATAGATGACCACGTCATCAATGTAGGCAGCAGCATACGTGGCGTGTGGCCGTAACACCCGGTCCATCAGTCGCTGAAACGTGGCCGGGGCCCCGAACAACCCGAACGGAAGCACCTTGAATTGGTATAAACCGAGCGGAGGGGAGAACGCCGTTTTTTCCCGGGCTGCTGGAGACAGCGGAATCTGCCAGTAGCCCTTCGTGCAGTCCAGAGTCGTATAATAGGTGGCCATGCCAAGCCGGTCCACGAGCTCGTCGATCCGAGGCATTGGGTAGGCGTCGAACTTCGAGACCGCGTTCACCCTACGATAGTCCACACAGAATCGGACAGACCCGTCCGGCTTCCCCACCAGCACGACGGGACTGCACCAGTCGCTGTGGGACTCCTCGACCACGTCCAACTCTAACATGGTTGCTAATTCGTGCCGTACCACATCTTGTTTGTGGACGGGCAGCCTATAGGGGCGTGTCCGCACCGTTAACCCGGGCAGCGTCTCGATGTCGTGAGTAATTAGCGGGGTGCGACCGGGCAGGGGCGAAAAGTCGTCAGTGAACCGGAGTTGCAGGCCGGCAACGTCCCGCGCCTGACTCCGCAAGAGGTCCTCGCCCCGACCTACCGGAGGGGTGGAACCTGGGCCCGGGACTTCCGGCCCGAGCTCTTCTCCCTCCGGCAGCGTCGACGTAAACGCGACAGGGACCACGTCGTTCCACCTCTTCAGGAGGTTGATGTGGTACACCTGTTTGTTTTCGCCCTTGTCCGAACGCGCAACCTCGTAATCCACGTCCCCGACTTGCTGCGTGACCACGAGGGGCCCTTGCCACTTCACGAGTAATTTGGTGCTAGAGGTGGGCAGCAGTACCAGGACCTTGTCCCCCGGGGTGAGATCGCGTAATATAGTCTCTCTGTCGTACAGGCGTCTCTGACTCTCCTGGGCGCGGTGCAAGTGCTCACGTGACAATACCCCTAGTGAGTGAAGCTTTGCAAGCAGGTACTTGACGTACTAGATTTCATTTTTGCTGTCACTGGACCCCTCCTCCCAGTTTTCTTTAATGAGGTCCAGGACGCCCCTGGGCTTGCGCCCATAGAGTAACTCAAATGGGGAAAACCCTGTGGAAGCCTGGGGCACTTCCCGCACTGCAAACAACAGAGGGTCTAGCCATCGATGCCAATTTCGAGCATCTTCATGTACGAACTTGCGGATCATGGACTTTAACGTCCGGTTAAACCTCTCACACAAGCCTTCCATGGCTGGGTGATAGACGCTTGTGCAAACGGCCTTGACCTTCAACAACCGGTAAAGTTCTCTAATCGCGCGTGACATGAAATTGGTGCCCTGGTCAGTGAGAATCTCTTTCGGGATTCCCACCCGCGATACGACATGAAACAACGCCTGCGCAACACTCTTCGCAGAGATGTTGCGCAACGGAATTGCTTCCAGGTATCGGGTTGCGTAGTCGATCAGGACTAACACGAATCGATACCCGTGTGCAGAACGTTCTAATGGCCCGATAATGTCCATGCCAACGCAGTCGAAGGGGGCTTCCACCAGGGGAAGGGGCCGTAAGGGAGCCCTGGGGACGGCCGGGGGATTCACCAGCTGGCATTCAGGGCTGGATGCGCACCACCTGCGCACTTCCGCCCGAATCCCCGGCCAATAGAACCAGGCCATTATCCGGTTAAGTGTTTTATCGTACCCTAAATGGCTCGCCATTGAGTTGTAATGCGCCGCCTGGAAGACCATTTCCCGGCGGCTCCTGGGCACCAGCAACTGGATGATAACCTCCTCACTCTGGGTGTCACGACACACCCGATACAGCCTGTCCCTAACCACCATAAAGTGTGGGTAAGTCAGTGCCGCGTCTGGCCGGACCCGACTCCCATCAATACTTATCACCTGGTCGTAGGCTGAGCTCAATGTGGCGTCACGAGACTGCTCGAGGGGGAAATCCTCCACCGGTGGGAATCTCGGCGCTGGGACCTCGGGTTGAGGACCCCGCCCTTCCCCCGATCCCTGAGTAGCGTCGGACGCAGAATACAGCACACGACTTACATGTCCCTACCTGTCGTGTCCGCATCCCCGTAGTCCCCCTAACTGTGGAAACCCCGCCCAATCCAACCCAAGAATCAGGGGATGCGAGAGGCTCAAACTAACCGCCACCTTGACCCTATATTTTCTACCCCCACAACGAATTTTGATGGGGACCAAAGGATACTCGTGCACATCCCCGTGTATACACCTCACCGAAACGCTCGACGCCTCCACCAATGCCTCGGACCGCACCAGGCGCTGGTGAATCATGGTCTGCATGCAGCCCGAGTCCATCAGCGCCTGGTGCGTACCCCGCTGTATCCTCACCGGGATACGGTACGCCTCACCGGGACCGTGGGGAGGAGACGGGGCCCTGGTAACGCGGACGACCTGACCCACCTCCATCATGGGGCACTCCCGCCGGAAGTTGCCAGGCCGCCCACACCGCCAACACCCCTCCCCTGCCATCTGAGCGCCCGTCTGTGGAGGGGGGGGGGGGGGGGAAGGCGACTCATGTGCCCGCTCTGGACCGCTCCCCCCCCCATCGCCCTCGGTGCCGGGGTTGGCCTCTCCCGCCGTGGGGCAGCTGCTGGGCGAAGACGAAGGGTCGGTCCCCCTTGCTGAAGGCAAGCGCCCAGAACCGCCGCCGATGTTCCTCAGGGTAGAGGCCCAGCCGGTCCCAGATGGCCCTGGTGATGGGGCGTAGCCCTGCTGGGCCCTGGCCGGCAGGCTGTGGGCCGCTAGCTGCGCCTCTCCGGTCAGGAGTGGCAGGAGCCGGTGCGCCCACTCCGGGCGAGGCCACCCCGAGACCTCGGCCACCCCCTGGAAGGTCTCGAGGTGAGCTCCTCCCCCATTTTAGGGACGTATATGTGGACGGCGGACCCCGGCCCTCGGGGTCCTTCACCGCGTCCGCTGGAGGCGAGGAGCTCACGGAGCATGGCCCGATCGGCGGCCAAGGACTGGGCCAGCTCCGTGAGCGCCTCATTCTGGGCTTGGTGGAGCTGGCCTTGCCGCTCGGCCATCTGGGCCAGGTGCCCGAGTACATTTCCCAATGGGAACTGGTCCATCCTCCCGTGCTCGCGGCCCACGTTGGGCTCCACTGTAACGGGTCCACAAATACAGGGGTGCTGTCCCTCAGCGGGACGTCTCTTTTATTAGACGAGAACACAAAAAAAAACGAGAACACAAAAACTCGTAACGGTAACGAAAAAGGGGTTCGGTCCCACAATGTCTCTCTTTCTCCATGGACTCGTGTGGGTTTCCCTCGTGCGGGATCTCGGGGGTCCGTGCTCTGGGTTTTCCTTCTCCTACTACAACAGAAAGCAGGCACATAAGTACACCCTCCCTGATTGACCTGAGTGCAGACACCTGCTCACCACCAGGTCCAATCCTCCCGGCCAATCCCGTGCGCTCCCAAACTGTCCATACTCCCCCTGCAGGCCAGACGTCGCACGTCCCCCCACACAGAGCCTTCCACCTAAACATTTACTCACCACTATTATACCCTCACCAAATGCTGATAAGAGTCGTACCGTCCTGACAGAAGCCAATAAAGCGGGTCTCCACAGCGGTGCCCTGGCCCAGAAACAGTGACACTGCAACCTTCAGTCCCAGCGCAAAAGCACTCTTGAATGGTGACAAAAATAGCTCAAAATGATTGACTGTTTCACTTTCGAAAAAATAATTCACATTTCACAGAAAACTTAATATGTGGCTAAATCGAATGCTCCCCAATCTTCCTCAAAACAAAGCTTAATCAAAAGATCATCAGCGCTGACCTCCCCAAACCAAACAATCGGCGATCAGAAGCCGGTAGGTCCAAACCAAGCCCACCAAAACTTCATTCACAAAATATATCGCCAATGACGTAACTATACACCGCACTCAGCTGTTGAGTGGGAATTAAGAATCGATCGCAACTACTAGATCGCAACTACTACCAACCTCGGGATCAAAAAACGTCTGGACGAGCCCCCATTATGTCAGGACCACTTGGCTCATGTAGAGCTGACATGAACGAGAAGACCACGCTGATCACAAAGGAAGAACAATATTTAGTAAACTAACTACATACAACCGTAATCAGTAACGGGAAGCCAAAAAAAAAGTGTAGTGCATATCAGTGTAAGGTAGTGTAACACAAAATAAGATAATGTTCGGGTCAGCCTTTCAGCGTCAGGCCGAGAGAGCGAGCCGACGGGAAGGGCTTCTTTTAACTTCCGTCCAATCAACCCGGTCATGGACCTGGCATTGCCCATAGCACCAGCTCCCCTATTGGTGAGGGAGAGAACAACAGGCAATAACGACATGCAAGGGAGAGAGGCACACCAAGCATGGCAAAGCCGGGCGTGACAATACTCTATGCTATATTTTTATTTTTCCATTTTTATTTCTACATTCAACGTACTGGCGAGCTCACCTGTCCCTAAACATCACACGATGGGGAGGTCAAACCGTCTAGAAGGTAGTCAGTCTACGGGGGGGGGGGGGGGGTCACTAGGAACCCCCCGCCGCTGCCCCCCAGACTCCCCGTTTAGAGTGCACGGCGCGGCCATGGGGAATATTATCTGAGGTTTTCTTCAAATTGAATTGAAGCGAGGTGAAGACTTTCTCATGTTCTATTCAGATTAAATCTTGAAAATACTTATTGAAATACTTATTGAAGGACTTTCTTCATAACATTTGGATTTGAAAGGGCCGTTATCAGGATGCAATTGGACGGACCGAACCCAAATCAGAGCAAAGAAGCCTGTGATCTATCAGCGGCAGCCATCTTGGTTGCTTGGGAAAAAGCCTCAGCAGTGCTCCCATTGGCCACTCCTCTGCTCAGTCACTGTTCAAACCTTCTTTAATAGACCTCTGAAGAATAAGTCCCGCCTCCGAGGCTCTTGGTTCAATGTTTAAATGTCTATGGAAAATAACATGTGTGTTTTGAATGATCGTACGTGACAAACTCTGTAGGTGGCGAAGAAGTAAAAGCTGCTCGGGTTTTGAACTACACACTTTTTCCATCTAGAAAATTAGAATGGGAGTCAATGGAAAGAAATATATATTTTTTTGATCCCAGTCATTATATGCCTTGAATTACACATATAATAATAATAATAATAATAATAAAAATAATAATAATAATAATAATAATGGATTGAATTTATATAGCGCTTTTCTAGACACTCAAAAACGCTTAAGAGTGAAGGGGGGACCTCACTAACTACCACCAGTGTGTAGTACCCACTTGGGTGATGCACGGCAGCCAATCTGCACCAGAACGCTCACCACACACCAGCTTGAGGTGGCGAGTGAGGGAAATAATGAGTCAGCCAATTATAAAGGAGGATGATTAGGGGGCCAGATTGAATGAGCCTGGTTGGGCCAGGACACCGGGGAAACCCCTACTCTTTGCAATAAGTGCCCCCTAGGATCTTTTATGACCTCAGTGAGTCAGGACCTCGGTTTTACCTCTCCTCCGAAGGACGAAACTGTTGAGTTTCGTCCGAATATGTTTTGTGTGGGTCCAACTAATCATTTTTCACATAAAGAGTTTGACCATTTATTGTGCAATTGTTCAGTTAAAGGCTGTAGAGAAAACACAATGAGAAAGACTACACGTCTCTTATGTGACGTCACGCTCCATGCGACTGGCGTGGACAAGACCGACAATCTCCCCATCGGCATAACTGAAAATCTACAAATGCCCCGACTTATAATGTTTTTCACCTCTTTCAATACCGTTGTCCTCCCCTTGGAAAAGAGCGTTGAGGTGGAGTAGAGAGATCGCCATGTCTGTACAAGAGTGTTGGTGACGTATATCATTCGCGTCGAGAGCAGCGAGGGGCTGTAGTTCACGAAGCGGCCTCACACAACCTAACATTATCAAAACATTATCAAACTTCCTTGCAAATTTATTTTGTTTTCTTTGCATGAAAAAATATAATTTAAATCCACAAACAACATATGTGTAATCCAGGGCATATAAAGACTGGGACAAGAAAATAATTACTTTCTCTCCATTGAAACCCATTCATATTTTAGGATCTCAGAGGTCCCATGGGGGTCTACCAGAAGGGGCGGACTTACGAGCTCTTTAGGTCCATGGTTCAAACCAAGCCCCCGGGAACAGTGCATACTTCCGCAATCCACCAGTGCTCAGCGGCCAAGCCTGGTATTGCAGCTGTTTAAGCGGGCTGTGGACGGGTCCCTCGATTCTAAGGGCCCAGAAGTAGACATCTCCGTTCACTCCAATACAAGTTGGGAACAGGAATGTGTCTCCGCAAAAAATGTCTGGATTTCAATCAAAGGCTCATAATTATCTTTATGCCATGTTCTAAAAAAAATTAAGTTTTCTATTTTCAAAACGCCACCTCAAGCGTTTTATTAGCCGTTTGGTGTTATTACTTTTTGCTGAAGAAGGAGGGGTGGGCAGCTGAAAGGAGTCGTAGTGGATCAAATGTTGTTTCGGCCCGGCATTCGAGAGGGCCTAGTGCACGGTTCCGTTAACTTCTCGTGTCCGAGGTTTTTCCTTTTACTTAACATGAATGACGTTGATGGTTTTTAGTCACTGTGGTGACTTTTTATCACTAAAAGTGTTTTAGTAATAAAAACAAAAAAAAAAAGTGTTTTAGTGATAAAGGGCTTTTTTAGACTTGCGATCATTGCGATTCACCATGTATTGATCCATTTATTGAAAAGATCCAAAGACAAAGAACGGGTGCATTACGGTATCATTTTCATAATATTGTTAATAGCCTAATAAACATTTCAGTTGCGTTAGTATTTCATTTTTCATTTGCTTGTTTAGCTGTGTGACAGTTAACAATGTTGGTGTATTACAATTATTTATGTGGGTAGGCCACTCCAACCTCGTTGCTGATTGATATGTAACCATTTATTTGTATATAAATTATTGATTGCATTTTTTATAAATAGTTGGAAGGAATCTGTTTCTTAAGTACTTGTACATTGAACTGTATTTTTTTCTAGGCCTACATACACTTACTATGTTGTTGGTGTTATATGGAGCAACCTTTCATATTTCTGAAGTAAACTTATACTTCCATGGTCGTAAACAATGCGAATGCGATCGCTCAGACCTCTCGCATATGATGCTACAATGCTAACAATGCTAGAAAACAATGAATATTTCTGCATCCAGTACTTCATGAACTGGGGCGTGGCTAGGTTCCCGTTATGCGGAAGCAAATCTCTCCTTGATATTGCCCTGCTACAATGAGCAGTTTTCATAGGAATGAATGGGCGTCATTTTGGAATCCGCTGTCCATCCTATAATATGTTGGTTCAAACCCGTATTAGATAAACTGTTGTGATTGGGCTGGTGGAACTGTAGTTTCAACTCTAGCCACTGGAGGCTGCTAGTGAGCCTTCGTGATAAGGTTAAGTTAGCTTAGTACCACTTGAGCACTTTGTGCCTTTCTGCCTCATACCTTTTTAATCGGGCGCAGGCAGCTTGGGTAATCCCATATGAATATATTTAGTAATAAATTAAAAACATCTGAGTGAAGTTTGCTACCAGAGCAAACGGGGCTCACCTGACCATCGGTGAGTCAGGTGCAGGTCATCGGTGTAGGACTGCGGCCTGCCCCATTCCGCAGTGATGTGAATTGAATCGATGAATGAATGAATTCATATTGAAAGAGAATGTGCCGCAGGGCGTATCTGGTCTCCGGCGGCGCCCTTACGTCTGTTCCCGTCTCATTCTGTCCTATCTCGTGTATGGTCTGGTGCCGCTGTCCAGAGCGCGTGGCCGACTAAACGCCGGAGTGGGGGGGGGAGGGGAATGAAGGCCGATTGACTCGCTGCTTCCTCATTAAAGGAGAATAATTAGTGTAAGAATACACGGCTATACATCAAGTGATGGTATCGGCTCACAGGGAGTAATTTACAAATGTGATCCAAACGGAGACAGGCTGGTGTCAGACGCATCCCGCGTGCTGACGGCCCTCCGCCACACGACGGTGGAGCTCCTTCCTTCTCCACCCTGATGGTACAACTCCACCCGCTGCATCACATGGGAGGGGGGGCATTCCATCCATCTCACCAGTTGCCACACATAATAGCAGTACATGTTTCATATGCTGGACTTTAAAATGTATTTAAAGCATGAAAGCCTGTCACACTTTTTTAATTAATTCCATAAATCATTATTAATACCCTTTACAGCCCCCTGTATGCACGGATGTAATCACCACAGTCAATCTTTGGTGTCATCTTTGATTGCCAATCCATGTCCTTCTCTAATTGACCTTGTCCAGAGAGGAAAGCCCAGACAATATTGCTTCTCCCGCTGGGACCCACTGGTTCCTACTCTAAATGAAGACCGTTTGTTCAGCAGAATGGAACAGATCTCCTGAAGAGGAGGTTGATTTGGAATAATTGAAAGACTGAAAACCTAGATGGATAGATGCTGGAGCAATTACAAACTAAAGATGTAATTGAAAAATAAACAATAAAAAGTTATTCCTATTCCATTTGATGGCAACCCTGATCCAGTCATAGGGGAGCAGTGAGCAATATAGATCTGGATAGATAGATCTTTAATATAGATCTGGATATATAGTTCTTCAATATACATCTGTATATAAATCTTCAATATAGATCTAGATATGTTAATCGTCAATACAGATCTGGATATATAGATCCACAATATAGATCATGATATATAGATCTTCTACACACACACAAACACACACACACAAAAACACACACGAACACACACACACACACACACACACACACACACACACACACACACACACACACACACACACATACCAGTGGTGTGATTTATGTCCAGACACCACGATTATAGAAATGCCATTTAGCGGAGATGGCAGTGGGTAATAAATCCTCATCAAGTCTGGTGCATCCTGTTAGCATCTCCCCTCCCGGTGACAGCTTTTTAATAAGCTGTGTGCGGTCCTGTATGTGTACTTGACATTTACTCGCTGATGTACCCCCCTTGTCCGTCAGCGCACATTATGCATATTCAACCCCAAACCCCAGCAGAGTGCAGAACGCAGAACCGCCCATTCCTCCAACTCGTCCTAATTGATTTCTTTTCAGTCGCGCAAATTAGTTTCTTATTTCAATGGAAGTTATTTATAAGGAATGGTGTGATATTGTTGGCTCCATAACAGAGTTATTGTCACCTCTCTCCCCCCCCCCCCCCCCCCCCCCCCACACACACACACACACACGTCTTTTGTTACCATTTGCAGTTTTTCGGTTATTCTGTCAGCAAAAATTAATTGGTGTCCATTTGAACCCGGGGGAGGGAGGGGGGGGGGGGGGTAAATAAAAACTGCTCTATAATTGGTTAAATAAAGATTCATTGCCTCCTCTTCATTGTCGTATGTTGATGCTCAGCGGGCGATCAGGGAGACGGGACATGTGGAGAGGAGACTATGGATCCTATGATGGGGGTTAAATGATCCCGATAACAAATAGATTCACTGATAGTCACACAAGACAACAACACGGATCAAAATACAGCAGAATGGAGATGTCCTGATGGCCCCCGGAACACATGTCCTGACCTCCCATCGTCAAATAACCCAAAGCAGGTCAGCAACACCATTGAACAGCAGAGACCAAGCACGAGGAGAGAGGAGGAGAGGGGGAGAGAGGAGGAGAGAGGAGGAGAGAGGAGGAGAGGAAAGGAGCGGGAAGGTGAGAGGAGGAGATGGAAGGAGAGAGGAGGAGAGTGGAGGAGAGAGAAGGAGAGAGAACAAAGAAAGGAGGGAAGAGAAGGAAGCTCTGATGCCCATCATGGACTGTTGGAGCCGCCGACTCAGCAGACGCATGGTTGTTCATACCCGCGTTCGCTCAACTTAACAGGCAGCACCGGGTCTAGTTGTGCATCCCCCCCACCCCCCCCCACCCTCTCTCCCCTGTATTAATAGCTCCACCTGAGAGGCGAGGGGTCTGTGTCAGGTCGTCTCCAGAGGAGCAGGAGGACTAAATCAGGACTGAGCTTCAGAACAGACCTGGGCTCCTCTTGGCCCGCGGCATATTAAGGGAAGCATCCGGAATGAGCAAAACACACAGAGGGACAGGGACCCCCTCCCCTTTCCCCTTACCCCCGCCATGCTGAGATACAGCCACCCCCCCATCCCCCCCCCGCCATGCTGAGATGTAGACATACATCTCTGGACAACACCGGAGGAGAGATAGCGGAACAGAGAGAGGGAGAGAGACATATGAGAGAGAGAGAGAGAGCGAGAGAGAGAGAGAGAGAGAGAGAGAGAGAGAGAGAGAGAGAGAGAGAGAGAGAGAGAGAGAGAGAGAGAGAGAGAGAGAGAGAGACACACAGACAGATACAGATGAGAGAAAGACACATGAGATGAGTACTGGCCAGGCAAGGATCTGGTTGTACAGAGAGTATCTGTGTTAACTGTCAGACAGAGGCTTTTCATTTGAACGCCTCACTCTGAGGCTGCGCTGCTGTACCGCTGCCAGCGGCTTCCAGGACTTGATGTGCCAAACAGTTAGCCCAAAAAAAAAGAAGAGTTGGAGCAATTATCCTCCGTTTTGCTGCCCGGAGAACATTTCTCCTGCCTCTCTGTGACAGTATGTTTTGTAAGCTACGTGATTTGGATAAAGACTAATGGAGTGTGAGTAAAGCACAGGGGCGATGGGATTATAGTAATAAAGATGTATTATGTCTGAGAACACAGGGCCTTGGCAGGGTACGCAAGCTGCGGGCTGGTGGCTAGGTGTGCTAGCTCCAGATGGCTAGGTGTGCTTGCTCCAGGAGGAGGCTAGGTGTTCCAGCTCCAGGAGGCTAGGTGTGATAGCTTCAGGAGGCTAGGTGTGCTAGCTCCAGGACGCTAGGTGTGCCTGCTCCAGGAGAAGGCTAGGTGTGCTAGCTCCAGAAGGCTAGGTGTTCCAGCTCCAGGAGGATAGGTGTGATAGCTTCAGGAGGCTATGTGTGCTAGCTCCAGATGGCTAGGTGTGCTTGCTCCAGGAGGAGGCTAGGTGTGCTAGCTCCAGAAGGCTAGGTGTGCTAGCTCCAGGAGGAGGCTAGGTGTTCCAGCTCCAGGAGGCTAGGTGTGATAGCTTCAGGAGGCTAGGGGTGCTAGCTCCAGGAGGCTAGATGTGCTAACTCCAGGAGGCTAGGTGTGCTACAGAGCTCTATTCTATAACACACACTAGGCACAGTGCAGACAGAGGATTTAGATAAACGAGGCTTTAGATCAGAACCTCAACACGGTGTGTCAGTGTGATAATGTAGAGGCCAAAGGACAGGTTCTGTAAAGGTGAACACGTAAAATAGGAGGCGACAGCAGATAAAACAAACGGCCTAGATGAGGTTAGATGTGGACAAACCAGGAACAAAAAGAGATCTGAATTTAATTATAATAAATAGCCTAACCCTGACCCTAGCCCTGACCCTCACCCTGAGCCTAACTCTAACCCTGACCCTAGCCCTAACCCTAACCCTGATCCTAGCCCTAACCCTAGCCATGACCCTGACCCTAACCCTGACCCTAACCCTAGCCCTAACCCTGACCCTAACCCTGACCCTTAACCTGACCCTAACCCTGACGCCTACGACGGATTGCAGTGGAAACACGCCATCTATCACCTGAGCTAAAGGTAGCTGAGCATTTGGCAGATTGGGTGGAATAATGAACGCTCTCCTCCTCCCCTCCAGCTGACTGGTAAGGCTTGCCTGGCCTCATTTGCTGGTTAATTGCATTTTATAGTTGAGCTAAAGACCTGTCATCTGTTTCTGCTGTTCCATTTATCTTGCAAATAACCTAGAGAAGGTTGGTGAAAGCACCTATGCCGGCAGAATAAGCTCTTTGAACGAACGCCTCGCGTGCCTTTCATTAAATATTGGTTTTCCTCACTCCATTTCATTCGCACATCAGAAGGGAATTACTTTTTGTGAATTAACACGGTTTCAAAGATTAAAGGGAAGAAGAAGAAATTAAAGGCGGTTAAGTGTTGTAATTTCCCGGCCTCGTTTAACGGGTCCGGAGACACTCCACGGGGCGGGTTGACTCCCCCCCCACCCCCGCTGGACCCGGGATCAGTCCCTAAACCCAGGGACACTCGCCACATGTTAGCATTAACCTGGATTAAAGCAAACAAACATAAAGCCATTACCACAGCCCCCAGGGTGGCGGGGGCACGCGGGAGTCTGTCGCCATTCCTTGTAATTATGCAAATGAACCATTAATGAGGAGTAATTGTGAATTGATAAAACCCTGGGGATATCGTGAACATAAAGGCGGTGTCCTCAAAAGGGAGGTTCCGTCAGCGGCGGGCGGAGATTTAATGTTTACACAGCGCCGCTTTAAGAGGCTCCCATTCATCCCCAGGTTACAGAGGTCTGCTACAGGAGAGGCTGCCTCCTTTAGAGGCAGAGGGGCAGTGTAACAGGTTCAAGGAGCGACTGGACACCGGAGTTGCTTGGAAGCACACGCAAGTCTTTTAATTGCATTAATTAAGACAGTCCAGAAATTATAAACCCGCCACCACGGTCACAGGGAGCGTTTCAAGAGACATTCTCGCAAAGTAATCATGTGCTCCAGTCCTCCGTCTCTGCTCCCGATCCCTCCTCACTACAAGACAAAGCAGGCACATAAATACACACTCCATGATTGGTCTGCTTGCGAGCAGGTGTCTGCAATCAGACCCAATCCACCCAGCAGATCTGTTGTTCTCCCAACATGCCCATAATCCCACTGCAGGCCAGACGCCGTACGTCCCCCCACACACCCCCACTGCCCGACACAGGCCGGGGACACATCCGCCCCCCCCCCCCCCCCCCCCCCCCCCACACACACTTCCCCCCGGGAATGGGAGCGGAACCGGCATGGCCATCTGAGCCCCAGGCCTGTGCACAACCCGGAAGTTGAAGGGTTGCAATGCAAGGTACCACCGGGTAATCCTTGCGCTGACATCCTACATGCAGTGGAGCCACTGGAGGGGGGCATGGTCGGAGTAGAGGGTCAACGCGCGACCCAGCAGGTAGTAGCGAAGGTCTGACAGTTTGAGGCTCAGGTACAGCACCGGTCGGTTGGCCCCCTCCACCTGCTGGGTCAGGACCGCACTCAACCCCCTGTCCGACGTGTCTGTCTGCAGGGAAAAAAGGGAGATCAAAGTTAGGAGCACACAGGACCGCTTCCCCGCAGAGGGCTGTTTTAATAGCCTCAAACGACACTTGACATGGCTCTGACCACTGGATTGTATCTGGGGCCCTTTTATTGGGTGAAGTCGGTCAAGGGGCTGGCTAGGTCAAGAAGTGCGGCACAAACTGCCGGTAGTACCCTGCCAGCCCCAGGAACCGCCTCACCTCCTTCTTGGTCCTGGGTTGAGCAGAGGCGGCGACCGCAGCAGTCATACCGACCTGCAGCCGGACCTCCCCCCCTCCCCAAGTGGAACCCCAGATACTGGATCTCCCTCTGCCCGATCACACACTTCTTCGGGTTGGCCGTGAGCCCCGCCCGTCTCAGCAACTGAAGAATGGCCGCCACCTGCTGCATATGCTGCCCCCAAGTGTCACCATAGATGAAAAGGTCATCGATGTAGGCAGCAGCATACGCAGCGTGGGGCCACAATACACGGTCCATCAGCCGCTGAAACGTGGCCGGGGCCCCGAAGCACCTTGAACTGGTACAGACCGAGTGGAGAGGAGAAGGCCATTTTTTCCCGGGCTGCTGGAGACAACGGAATTTGCCAGTAGCCCTTCGTGCAGTCCAGAGTCGTGTAGTAGGTGGCCATGCCAAGCCGGTCCACAAGGTCGTCAATCTGACGCATTGGGTAGGCATCGAACTTCGAAACCGCGTTCACCCTACGGCAATCCACACAGAACCGGACAGACCCTTCCGTGTTCCCAACATGCATGACGGGGCTGCACCAGTCGCTGTGGGACTCCTCGACCACGGCCAACTCTAACATTGTTGCCAATTCGCGCTGCACAACTTCTTGTTTATGGACGGGCAGCCTATAGGGGTGTGTCCGCACCATTAACCCGGGTTGCATCGCGATATTATGAGTGATTAATTGGGTGTGACTGGGCAGGGACGCAAACATGTCGGCGAACTGGAGTTGCAGGCTAGCAACATCCGCCGCCTGACTCACAGAGAGGTCTTCACCTTGACCGACTGGAGGGGTGGGACCTGGAGCAGGGACTTCCGGTTCCAACCCCTCTCTCTCTCTGGTAGCGTCGTCATGAACGCGACAGGGACCGCATCGTTCCACCTTTTTTGGAGGTTGATGTGGTATAGCTGTTTGTTTTCTCCCCTGTCCGACCGCGCTACCTCGTAATCCCCGTCCCCGACCCGCCGTGTGACCACAAAGGGCCCTTGCCACTTCGCGAGTAATTTGGTGCTAGAGGTGGGCAGCAGTACAAGGACCTTGTCCCCCGGTGTGAGATTGCGTAATCTAGTCCCTCTGTTGTACAGGCGTCTTGGACTCTCCAGTGCTCACGTGACAATACCCCTAGTGAGTGAAGCTTTGCACGCAAGTCCATGACATACTGTATTTCATTTTTGCCATCACTGGACCTCTCCTCCCAGTTTTCTTTAATGAGGTCCAGGACACCGCTGGGCTTGCACCCATAGAGCAATTAAAATGGGTAAAACCCTGTGGAAGCCTGAGGCACTACCCGCACTGCAAACAACAGAGGGTCTAGCCATTGATGCCAATTTCGAGCATCCTTGTGTACAAACTTACGGTTAATGGACTTTAACGTCCGGTTAAACCTCTCACACAAGCAGTCCGTGGCGGGGTGATAGACACTCGTGTGGATGGCCTTGACCTTCAACAACCCGTAAAGTCCCTAATCGTGCGTGACATGAAATTGGTGCCCTGGTCAGTGAGAATCTCTTTTGGGATTCCCACCCGTGATATGACATGAAAAAAACACTCTTCGCGGAGATGTTGTGCAAAGGAATTGCTTCCAGGTATCAGGTTGCGTAGCGGATCAGGACTAACACAAATCGATACCCCTGTGCGGAACGTTCTAATGGCCTGATAATGTCCATGCCAATGCGGTCGAAGGGGGCGCAAGGGAGCCCTGAGGACGGCCGGGGGATTTACCAACTGACACTCGGGACAGGAGGCGCACCACCTGTGCACCTCCGCCCAAATCCCCGGCCAATAGAACCGAGTCATTATCCGGTTAAGTTATTTATCGTATCCCAAATGGCCCATAGGGTTATAATGCGCCACCTGGAAAATCATTTCCCAGCGGCTCCTGGGTACCAGCAATTGGGGGACAACCTCCTCACTCTGGGTGTCACGACCCACCCGATAAAGCCTATCCCTGACCACCACAAAGTGTGGGTAAGTCAGCACTGCGGCTGGCTGTACCCGAGTACCATCAATAGCTATCACTTGGTCATTGGCTGAGCGTAGGGTAGCGTCTCGAGGCTTCTTGAGGGGGAAATCCTCCACCGGTGGGAACCTCGATTCCGGGACCTCGGGTTGAGGACTCAAACTAACCGCCGCCTTGACCCTATGCTTCTTCCCCCCATAACGAATTTCAACGCTAGATGCCTCCACCAATGGCTTGGATCGCACCAGGCGCTGATGGATCATGTTCTGCATGCAGCCCGAATCCAAAAGCGCCTGGTACGTACCCCGCTGTATCCTTACCGGGACACTGTACGCCTCGCCTGGACCGTGGGGAGGAGACGGGGCACTGGTGACATGGACGATCTGGCCCACCTCCATCATGGGGCACTCCCACCGGAAGTGGCCAGGCCGTCCGCACCGCCAACAGCCCTCCCCTGCCGTCCGAGCGCCCGTTTGCAGGGGGGGGGGGGGTGATTCATGTGCCCGCTCTGACATGGTGGCCCCCAATTTCACCCTCGGCACCGGCGGCCGAGTGGCTCTCGGGCCAGGGCGACGGTTCTGGCTGGAAGCCCCTCGATGAACCTCTCCAGGATTATCTGCTCGATGACCCCCTCTGGCGTGTTCCGGTCCGGGACCAGCTACCTCCTTGCTTGGTCCCGCAGCTGCTGGGCATAGGCTAAGGGTCGGTCCCCCTCCGCGAAGGTCAATGCCCGGAAACTGCGCCGATCTTCCTCTGGATGGAGGCCAAGCCGGTCCTGGATGGCCCTGGCGACGGTATCATAGCCCCGTTGGGCCCCGACCGGCATACTGCGGGCTGCGAGCTGGGCCTCCCCCATCAGGAGAGGCAGAAGATGGTGAGCCCACTCCTGACGAGGCAACCTAGAGACCTCGGCCACTCCCTGGAAGGTCTCCAGGAAGGCCTCAGCGTCAACTGCCTCCCCCATCTTCGGGATGTGGATGTGGGGCACGGCTCCTGCCCCTCTGGGTTTGTCCCCGCACCCTCTGGAAGGCGAGGAACTCACAGAGAATAGCCCAATCGGCCGCGAAGGACTGGGCTAGCTCCGTGAGTACCTTGTTCTGCGCGTGCTGCAGCTGGCTCTGTCTTTCGGACATCTGTGCCAGATGTCTGAGCACACTCGCTAACAGTGACTGTTCCATTTTCCGCACTCAACCCCACATTGGGCTCCACTGTAACAGGTTCGAGGAGCGAATGGACACCAGGGTTGCTTGGAAGCATACACAAGTCTTTTATTTGCATGAATTAAGACAGTCCAGAAATTATAAACCAGCCACCACGGTCACAGGGAGCGTTTCAAGAGACTTTCTCGCAAAGTAGTTCATGTGCTCCAGTCCTCTCTGCTCCCGATCCCTCCTCACTACAAGACAAAGCAGGCACATAAATACACACTCCCTGATTGGTCTGATTTCGGGCAGATGTCCGCAATCAGACCCAATCCACCCAGCAGATCCGGTGTTCTCCCAACATGCCCATACTCCCCCAGCAGGCCAGACGCCGTGCGTCCCTCCACAGACAGGCTCAAGGAAAACAGCATTACTACCAATAATCCAGATAGTAAAGAGGAAAATACCCAGTACTACACGTTAATTTACCTGAGTAAATGATCTAGGGATTCTGCTGTACAAACTCGAACGATAAGCTTGGTGGGACTTGCAGGTCTGTGGGACTTGTAGCTCAACCGAGACAGACCTTGTAGAAATTCATGTAGCACTGGGGAGATTGCATTGTGTGTGTGTGTGTGTGTGTGTGTGTGTGTGTGTGTGTGTGTGTGTGTGTGTATGTGTGTGTGTGTGTGTGTGTGTGTGCGTGTGTTTGATTCGCCTCTAAAACCTGTCCAGGCACGATCTAACCAATTCTTAACCTGCCTACGTCAAAGTAGTGGTGAATCACCAGGGAGATGGAGAGGGAGAGGGGAAGGGAGAGAGGAGAAGAGAGAGAGAGAGAGGGAGAGAGCATTCGTGACACATACAGATGCTTGGAATCAACTGCACATTTCAGGGTCTAATTAGTTTCAACACTAAATCAATGGGGACTGATTTATAAGACAGGGGCCAGAGGAAGGTGAAGCATGTTACTAAAACAAGAACGCTTGCTTAAGGACAAAGCTAGAGAGAGTTGAGCTGGAACAAAAAGTATGAATAATGGATCACACTGTCCATCATGACCAATGATCTGAGAGAATAACACCAACATAGCCACAAAAATATTGGATTCCTAAAGTAGAATTTAAATTCGCTCCCTTTTTAACCACAGTGCAAATAATCATCCATAGACAAACATGATAAACACTGAAACAATACACAAATAACTTTCTCAAAGATTTTAGAAAATTGGATAGTTTTGAAAAAGATGTAACCCAATTTACTGTAATGTTACTTATTTTGATTTCAATGTCTTTCCATGATTTAAACCAGAGACTCTATAAACCATTGATCCTATAAACCGGAGACCCTATAAACCACATACCCTTTAAACCAGAGACCCTATAAACCAGAACCCCTACTAACCAGAGCCCCTATAAACCAGAGACCCTATAAACCAGAGACCCTATAAACCACAGACCCTTTAAACCAGAGACCCTATAAACCAGAACCCCTACTAACCAGAGCCCCTATAAACCAGAGACTATAAACCAGAGACCCCATAAACCAGAGACCCTATAAACCAGAGACCCTAAAAACCAGAGACTATAAACCAGGGACATATGTTGTAGCATGCAATCATGAAGTAGTAATCTACAATCATAAGATGACGTTGAGCCATCTAAAACGACGGCCCACTGCATGTTCTCGTGGAACGGGAATGTCCTCCGTTGTACGGGAACGTCCTCCGTGGTACGGGAACATCACTTTAGGCTCCGGCTCTGCTCCGTCTTATTCAAAAGAAAGAAAAAAAGAAAATAGTTTGACCACACTAGCTGGCATTCTATAGCTAATTCAATTAGAAGTATATTAGAGCATTCTAACTCTCTGCTGCCTCCTTACCTGTCTGCCCAGGTTGAAGTTAAGGCTCTTAATTAGACAAGGTTAAGACAACACACACACACACACACACACACACACACACACACACACACACACACACACACACACTGTTTGATGTGCCCATTGAAGGCCCTGGCTCCGGCCGCCAGCGCGAAGGCTGCAGCCCGTGATTAATGCTCCGTGTCCCGTCCTGTTGGCGGGGTCCCGGCTGGCATGTCTGCAAAGTTCAATTGTATTCATGGCATGCAGCATTTAATTCAAATGACTCAAATTTGAATTGCAAATGAAACACAGTTCAAGTACAACGTCTTATTAGAGAACTAAACCAGCAGCGTCTGGAACCCTCTCAAGGATGGAAAAAACTCAGGGAAGGGGACAGAGGTTAAACATTGATGAAAGGAAAAAGCAGAAAACAAAGAAACACAACTCCAACGTGTGTTTGGAACAACAGGATAACGGGAGAGGACGCCCTGATTTAAATACGATACGGCAGCAGACTTAAAGGCTGTTCAGAGTTTGTCTTCTGCTGAATAAGAGGCTAAACCTGGTAAGATACTGGCCAGAGACTGCTGGACTGAGGAGCGTTCCAGTATTACCAGTACTGTCTTTAAAGAACGCCGAAGGCAGAGGTCACCCTTTCATGAAGCGTTCCAGACACTTCAGCTACGGTGGAGCTGTCAGGTCTGATTTGAAGTTCTCCAAACAGTGATAGTGTTTACAAAATAGACAACCACAGATCGCCTGTTAATCACCATGGCATTTTTCTGCCCAATGTGCCAAATATTTCTTGGTGTTCAGAACTTTCATTAGCATGCAAATGCAGGTGAAGGGCAGAAGCAGCTAATTACCTCCACTGAAGCGCTGCCTAATGGACCACTAAGACACCACGCTCAGGCCATACTCCATTATGCAAATGCACAGTCAGGAGTGACAGGCCTAGGAGGTGGGTCTACCTGAGTCCTCTGCTGCCTCCATTGGCTCAGAAGGCAAAACCATAAAAGGTCTCTGTGTGCCTTTGGGAATCCTGACCAAGGGCAGCAACACTGGCTGCACTAGCTCCCTGTGTGAGTGTGTGTGTTTGTGTGTGTGTGTGTGTGTCTGTTTTTTAGCTCCTTGTGTGTGTGTGTGTGTTTGTTTGTTAGCTCCTTGTGTGTGTGTGTGTATGTTTGTTAGCTCCCTCTGTGTGTGTGTGTGTGTGTTCATGTGTGTGTTTTTATTTGGTCCCTGTGTGTGTGTGTGTGTGTTTGTCAACTCCCTGTGTGTGTGTGTGTGTGTGTGTGTGTTTGTTTGTTAGCTACTTGTGTGCTTGTGTGTGTGTGTTTGTTAGCTCCCTCTGTGTTTGTGTGTATGTGTGTGTGTGATTTAGCTCACTGTTTGTTTGTGTGTGTGTGTGTCAGCTCCCTGTGTGTGTCTGTGTGTGTCAGCTCCCTGTGTGTGTGTGTGTGTGTGTGTGTGTGTGTGTGTCAGCTCCCTGTGTGTGTGTGTTTGGCTGAGTTGACTCTTATCACGGAGAGCAGAACTGAAACTCTGCGTGACGATGGTGGAGACGGGGCTACAGGTCATCTCTACAAGGTCGTTCCTCCAGGAGCAGGAAGCCGGAGCTGACGAATCAGCAGTCTGAAACAGATCCAGCGAGGTGCAGATAAGAGGGGTGGAGCCTAACTACAGGACGTAGACTACAGGACATGGACATAGACTGACCTGACATGCAACGGGTATGTGGGAACATGGGGGGGCATGTGGGGATGTGTGGGGACATGGGGGGTATTTTGGGGCATGTTGGGACATGGGGGACATATAATCTGTTGTCTTTCCAGTGGACGGGGAGACGTAAGAACTGAATAGACAATATGCTGCATGAGGCACAATGTGTCATTTATTCAGTGGTCTCAGGTCCATCACTGGACAGAATGCTCTGCACTGCTCCTTTATTCAAGAGAGAAACATATCAACCACGTCTTGAACTGGTCTTCTATCATAGCTAAGAGAAACGGGGGGTTAATTATATAATCTTCATATATATATTTTTTCCCCTTACAAAATGACTTTGGCTTTTCGAGCCCCTTGCCCGTGGCTAATATATGTGGCAATATAAAGAATATAAAACGCTTAGACAAAGAAAAAGCTAGCAATGTTTCTGCAGAGGGCAACGTGTGCTTTTATTGTTTGTTTGCCCTTTCAGCGCCGCATGAATAATCGTACTGGTAGGGGGCCCTCTCCTCTGGGAGATCTGGGATGCTTTTTAAAGGCTCTGTAATTTTCTTTTTTGAAAACACTTAATTGGATGGCCCTGAAATGAGCCCTGATAACACCTTGAACTGTGTCACCATTTAGATGAGTCGAGAGAGATGAGGCTGTATAAACACTCTCCCTAAAACACACACACACACACACACACACACATGGGCACATGCACACCACCATACACACGGGCGCACACCCACACGGGCACACACACACATACACACACACACAAAAACACCCACATGCATATGCACACACACAAACACACAGGCGCACACACAGACAGGGCGCACATGCACACACACACACACACTCACACACAAACGCACACGCACATAGATACACCCATGGGCACACACACGCGCGCACACTCACATGCACAAATATGTTGTTATGCAAAGAATGAAAGAAAGCCAGGGGTAATATAAATGGAAATTGAGTGGCTTTATTAATTAATAAATATGCGGTTAAATTGCAGGTAGATATGGAATAAATAGCAAGGACAGTTTACATTGTGAGGGGTTTTAATTTTGTTACCTGAGCATGAACTAAAATAGCACACAGAAGAGTAATTATGGATAGTAATGTCAGGGGAGCTGTAGCCATGCAAGACCCTGCACATCTGCTTTCAAAGACAATGGGAGGAAGAGAAGTTCCCTTCAAGTCCATATGGCCAATTATAAGAGCAACCCTTAGTGGATTTGACCTTAATTATTTCCCTACTTCAAAATAAAGGAACCCATCTTAGCATAAAGGACTTCTAATCAAGGAGACTGAAAACACGGTCGTATAATGATAGAAAGTTCACCACAACTTGGAGAGCTGTTCCGGCCACCCTCATCCTCCAACGCGTTCCCACACGCTTTAAACAAAATCTGTGATGATGAAATGAGATCTTAACATCATTGAACTTCTTCTTTGGATTTGTTAAATGTGGACCAAACAGTTTTTGCTTGTGTCTGTTTGGTTTAACATAAATTAATCTGGTCTTTAGTTGGACATTTGTTAATCTGGTCTGAAGTAAAACAAACATAAATCTGGTCTGTAGTTAGACATTAGTTTAACAGTTAAACTGTAGTTTATTCTGGGTGTAGTTAAACTGTAGTTCATTCTGGGTGTAGGTAAACAGTTTATTTGGGTGAAGTTAAACAGTCGTTTATTTTGGGTGAAGTTGAACATGACTTTGGGTGGAGTAATCGTAGGGGCCATACGAGTGGTGCTCTACTCAGTAAACATGAAGATCAGCCCCCACCCAAACCAATATCAGCCCCCACCCGAACCAAGATCAGCCCCAGCCAAACCAAGACCAGCCCCCACCCGAACCAAGATCAGCCCCCACCCACACCAATATCAGCCCCCATCCAAACCAATGCCATGGAAACAGCTTGGATTCCATTTCCATTCCAGCAGATCACGGCTCAGCGATCCTTCAGCGTATATTGTCAAACTGCCACCAGGAGAATAAAGAGCAGCTTGGTTTAAAGACTCAAGGCAGAGGTAAACATTGTTGAAGGTTGTTGTGGCTGGCATCACTTTGTGCTGCTGCGGTCTGCAGCGTAGAGGACGGGACATCTTTAATCAAATCAAGCGGAGCAGCAACAAGAAGGATCCTTCATGTAATGGGAAAGAAGGAATGGATAAAAGACAGACGTGGGCGTCTGTTTCCCTCCAGGAGGCAGTCCTAGTGTGAGAGATCGTCTTAGAAGTGCTTCTCGGTCCCAAATTGTCACCCTAGGAGGAATTAGACAGATTTGAGTATAATCGTGATCACATTATTCGACATGATCTTCCTCACAACCATTTTGAAGCAAAGTGTGAAAATAAAATGCTAGTGACAAGTCCTCATGCATTTATGCAATAGCTCAAATATTAGGGTATTACAACAAGTAGACACATGCACTGCTGCCTCCCTGAAGTCACAAAGCAATATTCATCTCTTGAGTGTCTGTTATTGTTTCCTAAGTCGCACTGCGGAGAGATTTAGGTGTGCTGTCTGACACTGGATTAAAGATCAGTCGAGGTGCCTCTGGAGGGACTAAACTGTTGGCTCTTTTTTCCTTCTCTCCTTTAACTGTCTCCCAACACAGTTTGGAGAACGCACTTTAAGACCCGTACCTGCTGTGCTTTCACAATCAGAGAGTACCAGACCATGTTCCCTATTCCACCAGCCCCCCGGCGACCCGGGGCAGCGAAGCAGACCACTCGGGACCAGGTCTACATCTGCCTTTAAACGCCTGCGAGGTCCACATGGATCCTGAAGCGGTAAAGTGGCCTCTGCTCATGCGGGCTCTGCTCTCATTTGATAAGACTGCAGACAGCGGAAGTGCTCTCCAAGCATCTCAAAGTCAATCGAGCATTTTTATTTATTTATTTTCCGGGCGACTTTGAGATCAGATCCAAGCGGCGTTGGAAGAGCGGTGGGGGGGAATGAGACGGAGGAGAGTGGCTCCAAGCGGCTGAGTGACAGGCCCACCTCACTTGGGCCGCGGTGATGGCTTAATGGTGTCAACAGGAGAGATAGGGTCTCACCTCGGCTATCTGGACAGAATCTCTGAGGCATCACCTTCTCTGTTTGCAGTAATTGCACGAGTGGCACAGACTCAGCGTGTTGGGGAAGAAAAGAAAAGGCAGTGCCGGGTAGAAGAGCGAGAAAAGAGCAGAATCAAATGGCCAGCGTTCAGGTCCACTTGACCGAGGGCCCCCCCCACGCCCTCTGCTCCCAGACTAATGAAACCGCCCTGGGTTGAAACATCACACACATGCTGGCTCCTCGATGGATGGGAGGTCTGGACTCCCCTGGCAACCACTGGTTAAACTGGGCAGGCTCCTGCACCACTGGTTATACTGGTAGACTGGACTGGCTCCTGCAGCACTGGTTAGACTGGGCAGGCTACTGCACCACTGGTTAGACTGGGCTGGCTCCTGAACCACTGGTTAGCACTGGTTAGACTGGGCAGGCTCCTGCATCACTGGTTAGGCTGGGCCGGTTCCTGTACCACCGGTTAGCACTGGTTAGACTGGGCTCTGATCTGCATCAAAAAAAAAAAAGCCCACACATTTATTTCCATGTGTTCAGGAACAACAATAGATATATTTGGCTTCATAGCTGATATAATTTGTGTATTGCATTTCATTTACATAAAAAAATAAGCCAGCCAGAAAAACAGAATAAATATAAATGTATTTTATAATGTTAAATGTTTTTCAAAATTGCTGATATTTATATTATTCTCAATCCACTATTTATATCCTCCTTAAAGAGTCTGCACATAGGCACTATTGGATATGCTGAGTACTTCTGCACATCTGGAATCTTAATGAAGCTACTCCTGAAGTCCTGAAATGAATGTGCGCTTACAATGTGTGTGCGTGCGTGCGTGCGTAGGTGCGTGCGTGCATGCATGCGCGTGTGTGCGTGCATTTGTCTGTACGTGTGCTCGCGCGGGTGTGTGTGTGTGTGTTCATCCGTGTGTGTGTGTGTGCACGTGTGCGTGCGTGTGTCCGTGCATGCGTGTGCGTGTGGCCTCCTCCACCTGAGCAGGCGGAGGAGGACGATAGCACGGCAGCCATAGCAAGTGGCGAAGCAGATGGCGACATCACTTCCTGTCCCCTAATGGTTCAGATGGCGCCCGCGCTTGGCGGTCCGCCCTGAGGAGCTCCGGCCACGGGGCCCTGGCTCCGAGCGGCGAGCGGCCCGCAAGGGCACCGTCCTCCAATCAGCACCGGCGCTGTCATCTTTAAACACTGTTGTGAGAGCATGAAGGAGCGCTCCTGGCTGGGGGGATTACGCCGGTCCTCCGTGCTTTGCCACCTGCCTCGTTAGACACCATGGGGCCGGTGCCAGCGAGCCGGGCAACCAATCCAATCACAGCTCTTCATGCTGATCCCCTTCTTCCTGGACCGCATAGTGCCGGCCTTTGATTGGCTGCCCAAGCACCAGATGGAGGCAGCGACTCCGCTCGCCCGGGGAACTCTTCCTGCTTTTGAACAGGAAGAGCAAGACCCCGCGCCCACGTCCCCGCCAGCGTGCACGTGGTCACGTGCACACGCATGCCTTCCAGTGTCCTACTAGTGGAGGAGAGTTGTTCAGGTCCAGAGCTGAAGCCTGGAGGTAGAGACTCTGGGGCTCACGGTGAACACTGCGGCCCCTGAGCCTGATGAACAACCGACCCATGTGGCTGTTCTCCATCAGCTCTGCCTGCTCATAGCAGCCGCATAACACAGAGACGAATGGCCATCATCTAGTGAAGACCGTCCACACGTGTGTGCGCTTCTCTATCCCATACACATAGAGCACATCACATGGCATCCGCACAACGTTATACTAACAGTTATTGAGGCAGGCTCAGTTTCTTCTTCTTACGTCAGTACTTCTCTCTTCTCCTCAAGCAGTTCAGTAGCGTACAGGTTGTCATTCAGGTGCAGTGCCAGTGACCGCCTGCAGAGGGCGACGATGCATGGGGACAGCACAGAGGAACATAGGAGCATTGCCAGACAGAGGAACACTGCCACCATGTTCCCAGTACACCACCACAACCACCACCATCCCAATCAACACCACCACAGCCCCACTACACAACCTCCACACCACCACCTCCACCACCACAGTTCCACTACACCACCACCACACCCCAAGTACACCTGCGCCAACACCACCACCACAACCGCCATAATGTCATTAGTAGTTATGAGGGAGACAGATGATTTGGGGCGCAGTGATACATTTATTCACATTAAAATATTCAAATATATACAAATATCTGCAGGCATGAGAAGACGTCTCTCTTGATCTTCAGTCCCATGAGCCGCTGTGACGCCACCGTGGGGTTTAGCGGGGAACTGCAGGAATCAGGGGAGCAGCAATCGTCGTCCATCACTGTTTGTCCCACACTGGTATGATGGCAGGCCTGTCGGTGTGGGGGCATTAATCACACGCTTAAATCCCAGGGTTATGGAATAAATCAGTGTGAACATTAGGCAGAGCCCGCTCGGGTAATGAAGACAGCTTTATAATCATCTCTTAAAGACCCACAACCCAACACAGCCACCGTAAACACGGGTGGCTGTCTGAGCTGTAAATAATTGGTGTTGAAGTACAGACTCTTGATATATATGTCCCTGTCCTTTAGCTTTTACTACAGCCAAGCTAAATGGTCTGCTGGTGTCTGTGTGCGTGTGTGTGTCACCGTGCGTGTGTATGTTAGTCTGTGTTTGTGTATGACAGTTTGCAATTGTGTTGGCATGAATTGACTGCATCTGTATGTGCCTGTATGATGTGTGTATTTATGTGGGCCTGTGAGACTGTGCGTCTGTGCATGGCGTGAGTGTGTGTGTGTTAATACCACAACCTTCCTCCCTGTCACAGCGCTGCAGCGTGGGATTGGCCCTCCTGGGTAGAGCTGGAGGACTGCAGCCACTGACCTCCACACATAGGGACTGACGGACGGACGGACAGAGGGGGAGGGGCCGCAGACCACCTCGCTGCTCTACCTGTCATCTTAGCATCAGACAGGATAGGAATCAGTCCACTGCACACCACCCTCAACCACCCTCATCACCTTCATCACCCTCCACCACCCTCCTCACCCTCCACCACCCTCACCACCCTCCACCGTCCCCCATAAGTCTGATTAGTTCAGGACCATCGGTTGGTCTGCGTTTACCTCATGAACTTAAATCAGCATATGTCCATGTGCCTTTGTCCAGTCAGGATGAACCCTTATAATTGTATAATATAATTGTAAAATACGGTACTTAAAATACTTTAATGTTTAATTCAGTACGCACACAGTTTACTGTACTGCTGATGGATGGGAGGAGGCTTCATGGGAATAACGAGCTCTTCAACAGGACGTCATTCCTGAACCAAACGAGCGAAGACCCAACTTAACTAAAGTCAGCGCTGGATGCAGCCCGCTTCAGGGTGCATGTGTGTGTGTGTGTGTGTGTGGTAGATGTCTGGTGTGTTTTACTGCACAGTGTGTGTGTGTGTGTGTGTGTGTGTGTGTGTGTGTGTGTGTGTGTGCGCAGGATGACACCCCCCCTGCCAGGTGCAGCTCTTAATAAATAGGCCTTCTGCAGGCGGTGAGTGAAGCGTGTGAGCGCCATGGCTTCCCCCCCGCTCAATCTTAATTAGTGAGAGGAGCCGCCGCCGCCAGCTTGATGAGGTCAACGCCGCTCGCGAGGGGGGACCGCTGGCACAGAGCGCGGTATCGACGCCGAAGATAATCATATCAGTGACCTCTCTCTCTCTCCTCCTCTCTCCCTCTCTCTCTCTCGCCTCCTCTCTGTCTCTCTCTCCATCTCTCTCTCTCTCTCCCTCGCTCTCTCTATCTCTCTCTCCTCCTCCTCTCTCCCCCTCTCTCTCTCTCCCTCTTACTCTCTCCCTCTCACACTCTCACTCTTTCTCTCTCTCTCTCTCTCTCTCTCTTACTGAATTCTATATAAGCGTGACTAGCATGCAGCACAGTGACTCGTCTTCGCAAACTGAAAGATACTTGAAGTTGCTGCATACCAGTGGCGAAAGAGACACAAAGCGAGAGAGGAAAGGAGCGAGACAGAGAAAGAGACAGAGGGACAGCAGGAGAGATAGAGACAGAGAGAGAGATACAGCGGGAGAGAGAAATAGAGACAGAGAGACAGCGAGAGAGACAGAGAGACAGCGGGAGAGAGAGCGTCAGAGAGATAAAGCAGGAGAGAGAGACAAAGACAGATAAAGCAGGAGAGAAAGAGAGACAGCGAGAGAGAGAGCAGTGAAAACTGCGTAGGAAAATGATTGGATAGAGATGGAGACTGAGAGAGAGGGGAGAGAACCTCCCAGAGCAGAGAGGGGAGGAAAGATGGAGACAAAGAGAGGCTAACAGAGAGGGTCTAACTGAGAGGGGTAACAGAGAGAGGCTAATAGAGAGAGGCTACAGAGAGAGGCTAACAGAGAGAGGCTAACAGAGAGAGGCTAACAGAGCAGAGAGGGGAGGAAAGATGCAGGCAGAGCTGCTTGTACTAACAGCCGATAATGCCTCTATTGACAGATAATGGTTTTGGCTTCAACAGCAGCCTACTGTATCTGCTGCTGCTGCTGCCACCACATCAACCATGACAAGGAGATCTCAGGAAGGATAAATCCGTGCTAACACAGAACACCAGATGGACGGTGAAGTGGCGTACTGCCGTGACAATAGCGTTTGGATCCAAGCTCAGCAGAAGTTGTGGCCTGATCCTCTGAAGGTCTGGCTTAATTTGACGTTCTGAACCAAATACCTTTCTTTAGAAGAGAAAAAAGTCTATTTCACCTCGTGTGTAGAATGAATTACATCTATGGGGTTATACAATATGATGAATTTCTTTAATTATAATTTTTTAATAGCTGTATTTTGACATTGTTATAAATTATTATAAAAAAACTGGTTTTAGGATGCAATATGAAAGGAATTAATATCACAAATGATAAAACCTGTGCAAAATTATGAATAAAGCTATAATGTATGATCATGCAGGCCTCGACATTAACGGTTGCCCGCTTGCCCGGGGCAACTAAAAGTAATATTTGGGCAAGTTGAGATTGATTTCTGATTGCCCGAACGGGCAAGTGGATTTTGGGTGGATGTTAATATAAAGGCTATTTATTCAAGTGTTTTTAGAAACTGCAGAACAACCTTTTGTTACGCAAAATCACACAAAATAGAAGTATTTGCAATTGATCAGCGCGCTGTCTTCTCTTCTCTCGGACAGCGAGTTAACAGACACGCATCGCTTCAGCGAGAATATAGCCCCGCCTTCTGTCACTCATTCGCAGTGCGGCCTCTGGCAGTGATTCGAAAGTGTTAGCTAAAGGTTAGCCAACACAGCTAGCATCTCAAGTGCAGCGCCTCCGCGAACGGTTTAGGTAGAAGGAAAATGGAGTAGTGATGGAGGAGTGCGGTTTGGAAGTACTTTGGATTGAGGCAAATTACCAAGGAAAGTCATATGCAAGAACACGGTTTTGGGTTTCATAACTGCACATGCACAGCAATAGCGATCTTTTTCACGAAATTGGAACCTCACAAACTATAGATTATATGAAAGCTGAGCCTCCACTTATTCCAACAGTCCAAACCATATCATTCTGTGACTAAAACTCGCAAATAACAACTTAAGAAGAAACGTCCCCTTTTCTTTTAACAACCAAAAATGAAGTTTTACCTTTGCGATTTTTGTCCACAAAGTTGATTCTGATCGCAAAAAAACACCATAAACAGATAATCCAGTGTCTGGGCCAAATTTTGCAACTAAACATGGTGTTTACAATCAATGACTAAGAGAAGGTTTCTTAAGAAACAGGTAAATTGCCTTCAATCAGAAAACATGTTCTTCAATCAATCTAGTGGCCATATGTGTATTTGCGAGTGTTTGGCTTGGTGCATTTGATTATATTTGCCCTGAACTTTAAATACAGGTGTCAAGTATCAAAATTGTAAGATATTTACCTTTATTTGTGTCTCATAGTAAGACAGCGCTCCCAACTGATAACGACCAACTGATAATTATTTCAGGTGGAAATGTTATCTTCCACTTATGCTTTGTTCCATGGCTTTATTCACTTTAACCAAGAATTATCCCCATTGAATATTTCACTTGCACAACAATCTTTCTTTTGGCACAAAAATGACATTATCGTCCTTGTAGTTGTGGAGATATACTCTATTTACTTTGGGTACGTCCTTTCCTGAAAAAAAACTTTTCCCCTGATATCGAAAATGGTATAGAATATCGATATTTTTCCAGGTATAGTATCAAAGTTAGAAAATCCAGTATCGTGATTTACAACACTACTAGAAACGCGATTGTGATTATTCAGATAGAGCTACAAGAAACGTGAAAGTTAAAAAAGACATATCTTTGCTACTGCCTCTGACATTTAGTTATGTACATTTGCATAAAATCATGCAGGTCTACATATAACTGGGCGATAGCTTTAATAGGTTGCAACGGTGGACTGAAATCACTTCATGGCACGATGTGACCGTTTGACAAATAAGCAAACAAAGAGAAGTTTGTTATTTTTTAAACACAACATGTGTGGAAGCTAACATTCAGCTTCAGTCTGAGCTAGGATGAGTTTTCTGAGCCCCCCAAAACCAGGCCGGGTGCCTGGCAAAAAGAGGCCCGTTCATGATTCTGATTATAATTTGGGCAAGTGAACATCTCATTCGGGCAAGTCGAACATGACCTGTACTTGCCCGATGGGCAAGTGCTTTTGAAACCTAAGTGTCAACCCCTGATCATGGCACAATACCTAATTCTAAGTGCAATTATAATGTATTAGAATTATACTTCATATGGCTTATAGGGTTACTTAATGATGACTTAATTAACATTTAAAGAACACAAAAGATGATTTTCAGTGTAGTAGCAGTCATTTAAAGTATATGGGCGATGAAGATGATTCTCAGCAATGTGAGGGAGTCTTCTAAGATCTCCATTCGTGGTCTTCACCCCCTCTGACGACCCATCTCCCCTTGTGGATCAATAAAGTTCATCCTATCCACTACAGATGTTTATCGTATGCATTTGGTTTACCGAAGGGAACCAAGAGAGGAAAAGCAGCATATCTTTATTGTGCTGCATGTATGTGAGTCAGTGTAGCATTGAAAGCCTGATACTGTAATGCACATTCACATCGACACACAATGCAATCAGCAGCTCCATCTGCCTGAAGCAACACTTTCCAGGCAGGGAGGAAAGAGGAAGAGCTGATGGTGAAGGGCACCTCTTTCCAACCAATCAACTACCTTCCCTTCCTCTTCACAAACACACAGGCGGTAGGAAGGCCCTCAAAAAAATGAATAAGAAGGAGCAGTTTTCTATCTTGCGTTACCTAAAGACTTGCCAGACACTCCGGGCCTCCTGGGGCCCCAGGGGCCACTGGGTGCGCAGGGACGCAATGATGGAGTGGAGAGGGACAGCAAGGAGACAGCCCACACAGCCGGGGGACTTGGAGTGTGACATATTACCTTCCAGAGCGCAGGAGCAGACCCACTCACATGAAACCTATTAGCAGGGGGTCCGGGTGGCAGCTCGCACGCAGCGGGCCCCACGCCGCCCGGCTCCGGCCGCGTGCCTCAGGTCCGGTCGGCGGTCCAGGACCACCGATCACGTTATGGTCGGATGACCGGATCCTAATCACACGTCCACTGGAAAGAAGAAAAAATGAGGTGGAGTTAACACACACACACGCACTTGCACACAGCATGCGCACAACTGCATGGATTTATGAAGTGACTTGATTAGAAGCATTAATTTCATGTAGGTTGTGTTCCCAAACTGTAGCACATTGAGATAAAGATGGTAACACGCACACACACACAGAAGCATGCACACAGACAGAAATGCACAGACACACGAACAGATACTCACGAACACACACACAGATACGCACGCAAGTTAATAGTAGTCATGCAGCATTCGATGGCTGCCTGCGAGGCAGGGGAAAGCACAGACAACTTGTTATCAGAGCGCCTGTGCCAGGCTGAATCTGGCCTCTCCTGTTAGAACAGACACTTCCCAGGCAGTACTTGGCTGAGGGTTATCCTTACATTTACACACGTTAGATGTGTTCGAAATCGTTCCCTATTCACTCACTCACTATTCCCTATATAGTGTTCATGATATAGTGCACTATGTAGGGAACGAACAAACGAGAATTCGGACACTACGCTGAACATTTCTAAACGTCATTTGCGTAAATGCGCCGGGTATTTGTGTGACGCAGACAGATGCGCCCACACCATGTAAACAAACCGGGGACTCACGAGGAAAGCTGGAGGTCTTATTGATGTTGAATGTTACATTTCCTTGATCATGTTTTTTTTAAATTAATTTTGAATGTTACATTTTCGATGTTAAATCCCGAATAAATTGTTGAAATTTCTAAACGAAAGCCGGAGACTCCATCATTAAATGTATTTGTTTTCGCGGTTATTCAGCTTCTTCTTCTCCTCCTCCGGGAAAAAACGACCGCATTGCGTTGTGGTATACGGGAGTAATATGTAGGGAACATCGTATGTTCACTCAAATTTTGGGTATTTTAAATCCACTATATAGTGCATGAAATTAACCACTGAGAATTCGAACACCACTACAAAATGGCGAGCACCCTATATAGTGCACTATATCCATGATAGGGAACGATTTCGAACACAGCTATTCTTTTGCATATCAAAGGAGATTACCGCCATTTAGCGTGCGCTCATCTTAATTTGAGCGGAGGCTTCAGATTATTTTGATGTGCTTCTGCATGGTGATTCCTCCACATTAGCCGGGGAGAGCTAATGAGCAGCAAATATCAGCTGTGCCCCCCGCATTAAGACGCAGGCTGGGTGGATGTGCTGCCCCCTGGTGGGGTCGTCAGTCAGAGACATGGATGGTGTTAGAGTGTGCGCACGTTCGTGTGTGAGCATGTGTATGCGTCGGGGGGATTAACATAAATGTGTGTTTTGTTGAAATGCATAAGAAATTGCAGAATGTAAAGGAGAGAAAGAGATTATGACAATCTCTGGGTGTCGATGGGTTTCTCACACCGTTGTTTGTTTCTGGATTTCCTTCTCGAGAGAAATGAAGAGGGAATGAAAGTGTAATACATACACACACACACACACACACACACACACACACACGTACGCACACACACACACACACACACACACAACGCATGTGTGCGTACACACACACATGTACGCACACATACACACACACAGACTGATTTCTCTGTCTGGTAAATGGGTAATGTTGGAGCGTGGTGTGAGCAGGTGCTGCCAGGCCAGGCTTATAATAAATAGCAATGTGGTTTTAATGTAACATCCCTAGCTCAGGGATTCACCATCCTATCTTACATCCTCTCTTCTGCTTTGGGAGCATGAATGCCAGGATTGCCCCTGGATCAATTTAATCTTTGTATCCTCGTCGCAAGCAACTGGAGTATGATGCAATCACATTCATGATTTCACTTCTTGAGAAGACAGAACAAAAAAGAGAGAAGTGGGAGCTAATTATTGAGCCAGTTTTATTTATTTATTCTAAATGAACGTGTTGGATTGGTTTAAATAAGAGGTGTTGTTGCTATCTAATCATCTTTTTTATTTCTATTTAAACCTTAATTTAAATGTTTTTCTCGCGTTAACACCATTTGATTGTGTTAATTCCACTATAGGATCAGTTCCTGTTGTACTACTATGATATAATCTCTCTATTGCACCTACAGACGCTCTCAATGATAAACATTCCCCACACCGTAGTTCATATCCAACTCATCTGTGGTTGAAGTAAGACACAACAATGGATTTAATAAAAGCTGTATTGTAATCCCAGAATTACACTAGACTGACAATGCAAACCCTTTGTGCTAATGTTCAGTCTGCTTATTAATACGCTACGTAATGCGACGCAAATCCGTGTCTGCACACAAATGATATGTCATCGTCGTCGACTTTCCGAAATGCACCCGACGGCGCACTCCGCTTCGAAGCTCGGCATTTCTTTATTTTCTTATTCCTCCATTTCTTCTTTTTTATTTCCTGGAGGAAGCGGCTTGAAGCTGTCAGGGCTCGCAAAGCGATAACAACCTGGGAGGAGAATGACACCTTAAGAGTGACAGATGAAAGGGAATCAAATTCTCCCCAGAGCCAACTGTATGGAACAGATATAGGCCCCAGCTTCTCCCCTCCACACAAACAGCCTGCCGCATTAACTTATTCAAATAAGGGGTCAAGAAATAGTATTCCTCACCGGCACTGTCCAAAAAGTGGTTGGCCGACGAGAGGCAGGAGCAGAATAGTAGAAGGAGACCAAGAGAAGGAGAGAGAGGAGAGCGGAATGGGAAGCTAATGGAGAAAAATAGAGCAATTGTACTTGGAAATTAATGTCGCTTGATCTCTTCGTTCTTAGCCCCTGCAAAAAAAATTCAACAAAAGGGGAAATGAAGAGACTGACCGACCCTGAATGGGTGTTGCTTTGGCCCGAGCAGAGGCCGTTTTGATAGACAACGCTGGTCTCTTCTCTAGTTCCTCAACTAAGAGTGCAGTGTTATCACAGCCAAACTGGGTTATGGTGGGTTAACTTTCACAGTGTGTTCCTCTAGTCTAGAGGCCGGAGGTTATGGTGGGTTAGCTTTCACAGTGCAGACCTCTAGTCTAGGGACATAGCTTTCACAGTCCTGTAGTCTAGAGACATAGCTTTCACAGTCCTCTACTCTATAGCTTTCACAGTCTTCTAGACTAGACAATGTCTTCCCTAAACCTGCTCTCTCAACAGGCTCTGACGTTCTTACTCATTTCGCTTCAATTTCCTCTATTCTTCCGCTACCCTTCCTATTTCTTCTCGATATAAAATCCCATGCTGTGCGGCAGATTGAAGACGCTGCGTTCGGAAATCAACTGCTTGGCTAGGTAATTTGGCTAATGGGCTAATCTCAGCTAAACTTTTGTAAATGAGCGTTTTATGAGGTGACTCAGAGAAAGAAGCCTTTCCCCAATGTCATGGATGATAAACATGCAATTGAGCAGTCACATCGGGATGAGAACTGTACCGAAGTTGTTGAGGAATGGGACCCTAGTGCTGGAATATGACTGTGGCAATAATGATCTTAGGTTTTATATCAATATGCAATCTCAATTCTGTTCATTCAACGTTGTAAATCACTAAAATTGTGTGTCAGTTGGTATTTTTTCGTGTTTTTGTGGGAAGACGCCTCCTCCATCAAAACTTTGGTCTAATATAAGTTTATTTCTCTGAATACTTCTGCACAAACTACTGAGAGCAGGGCTGCTACCTACTGCTACTACCTCTACTTAGAATAACAATCAGCCATTGTTTGTACGATCGCCAAAACCCTGTGGAGAAAAGTACAAAATTAAAACAACAAAATGACGGAAAGACATCGAATATGCTTTGTATTGGCAAACTTTGCCACACATATGACAAAAGAATGGATGCGATCAATAGATGTGAGATGTGTAATTTATGCTAACCGTATTAAAGACTGTCCCTGGTCGGTGCTGCTCCTATCTGGTTGCTCGCCAGAAGAGTTCAAGCCAAGATGAACCGTCACCTTCCTCCAGAAAACCGTTTCTTCATCTTCCATCCCCGGCCCGAAGCCTATTCCAGCCCATAGCTCAAACTTTGAGGGCAGCGAGCTGGCCGGATGAAGTGACAGATAGACAATATGTCGGTTGTGATTAGCGCTAACCGGAGGCCTGATGAAGGCGGACAGGCCGGGTGCTGCTTCCAGCCGCTCACTCACACGGCTGGAAGCAGCTCCAGATTGTCTCACCTTGGAGGTCAAAAGCACTCTGGATGCAAAGCTCTCACACACAAGCACACACATAACGTGGACACACACTCACACACATACACACACACACACACACACACACACACACACACACAGACACACTAGCACGCAGACAAGCAAGAACACGTACACAGACACACAAGCACGCACACATCATGAACACACACACAAACACACAAGCACACAGACGAGCAAGAACACACAGACACACACACACACACACGCATGCCAACAAACACACGCACAAGCTCGCAAACACACACACACAATCATGCACACACACGTGCACCAAGGAGCCTGTGCGCGTTGCTGACGGGGAGAGTGTCGCCCGTCAGCGGCGGCCGCTGATTGGCAGGGAAGTGGCGGCTCTGTTTACAACACGGCGGATGGAGCCGGGTCGCCGCCTCCCCTGACCCTGAGCTGCACCTGAGCTGCATAACGTCAACCAAACACCTCGCCGCTCTGGGGTCTCCAGAGGACCCCACGCCTCTGCTCCCAATCACACACACGTCGCCACACGGACCGCACGGACCGCACGGACAGCATGCCACGCAACCATAAGGGAGGTGTTGCTGACTCACACGCACACACACACACACACCGCACACACCACACACTAGGCACCACCCACCACCACCCACCCACCATGACCATGCACCACCCACACGCACCACCCACCAGGCCCCACGGCGGTGAGCGCTGTGGTTTGTGGAGTCCCAGAGCCTCCTGGCAGCTTCGTGAGGTCCGCCCGCCCCGGGCTCCTGCAGGTGGACTCCAATGCTCCTCCTCCAGTCAACAGGCTCCTGCAGGCTGAGAGTCCTCAGAGGTGGGGGGCCTGATAAAGGCCCCTGGGGTGGAGCTCTCTGCCTCTATTGGTAGAGAGGACTTTTCCTTTTGTCTCATTTCTTTGTTTGCGTCCAAATTGAACCTCGGTCAGCTGTTGCCCCAGTGTTAGGGGAGCTGTCACTCAACCCCCCCACTCTCACCTCCAGCCTTAACCACCACCAGCACCATCTCCTCAGACCGTACCACCACCACCCCCTGTCCATCACCACCTCCACCTCCACCACCCACTCGGACCCCAAGGGAGGAACTGATGTGCTCTGCTGCCCAAACCTGCCCTCCACCACTACTACACACACACACACACACACACACACACACACACACATACACACACACACACACACACACACACACACACAGTACACACACACGCACGCACAAACACACATTACACACACATGCACACACACACACACAGACACACACACAGACACACACACACACACACACACACACCCACACCCACACACACACACACACACACACACACACACACACACACATTACACACATAGACGCACACAAACACACAGACACACACACACACACACACACACCACACACACACACACAAAGACATAGAACCACACACGCACACTCCCAGACTGAACTACGTGCGTCCAGGTGTCTCCGACTGGCATCAGTTGTCAGCACCACATAACCCCCTTCCTGTCTCCCCCCTCTCCCAACACCCACTCCACACTCCCCTTCGCCTTCCCGTCGTGCTGACCAACGTCTCCCAAGGGGCAAGAGAGGCAGTCGACCGCACCTGCCATTCTCCAACCTCCTCAGAGAACTGTTTTATTTGGACCGTTCGCCTCCCACCCCCCCTCCTCCCCCATCTCCTCTCCCCTCTCCTCCCCCCTACCCTACCCATCCCTCCCCTCCCCTCCTCTCCTCTCTCCTCCCCTCCTCTTCTCTCCTCTCCTCTCCCTTCCCCTCTCCTCTCCTCTGGTGTCCTCTCCTCTCCCCTCTCCTCTCATCTTGTCTGCTCCTCTCCTCTCCTCCCCTCCTCCCTGCTCCTCTCTTCTCGTTTTACAGGAAATATATGAACCTGCATATTCTAAGATCCGGGTAGTGCTCCATTGACATGTTGTGGTCCGAACAAACCTGATCTTGAAACGTAATCTCTGGCCGTAATGGGAGTGATATAGTGTAATGCTGCTTTTAAGTGCTGCTGTTGGAGTGATATTCAATCACTCTGGTTTTTCTGTTGAACTAAGTGTACACAAAAACTGCTATGGTAATGTTTGGCTGCATTCTCAAATCATAAATTGAGCTGTGGGCCATTTTAGAAGGATGTAGAAGGATTTTGAGAATAACATGGACACATCGCAACCTATGTGTGTATGACTGTGTGTATGTGTGTGTGTGTGTGTGTGTGTGTGTGTGTGTGTGTGTGTGTGTGTGTGTGCGTGTGTGTGTGTGTGTGTGCATGTATATCTGTATGCATTTATGTATTTATGCATATTTATATGTACTGTATGCATACATATGAGTATGTATGTATTTATGTTTATGTATATATATATATATATGTTTGTATGATTGCATGTATTTATGTATGTATGTATGTATGTAGGAAGGTATGTAGGTAAGTATGTCTGTATGTATGTATGTATGTAGGTAGGTACGTCTGTATGTATGTATTGGACCCCTCGAAGCAGTCTACCCCCAGGTGGCGCTATTGAGGGCATTGGAGCCGGGGCCATTTAAGGAGATGCAGAGCACCTGAAAAACAGGTGGAGCAGCAGGGCTTAAACAGCCTACTTCTCCACTCATTCGGGGCTCTCCCAGCCATGTAGCTCCTGTACGGAGAGGCCGGTCCTCATGGGTGACGGGATTCCACCCACGAAGGATAGGACCGTTGATTCCTCCCAGGTTTTTCGTTCTTTTGTGTTTTTCAGCGAGAGACTTTATGTTGTTTATGTTTGCAATAAACAATGCCTTTTTGGCTTTTCCCCCTCGAAATTGTGTCCTGTTTGGGAGGAGGTGGTTCGCTCACCGTGCCGGGTTGCCACAGTATGTAGATAGGTATGTATATATGTAAGCATTGTCAATATGCTTGCAGCCATAGGTCATTCTATCCATAGAAGGTGTGATTGTGCTGCAGACCCTTTGATCTATGAGAGAAGATATCCAGTGTTAAAATACGTTCTTTACAGCCAAATGTGGTTCTGCACTGCTTTCCTTTCTCCTGTACATCACATTATATTGGTTAGTCTGTGTGTGTGTGTCTGTGTGTGTGTGTGTGTGTGTGTGTGTGTGTCTGTGGGTGTGTGTGTGCTGTGTGTTTGTGTTTTTGTGGGTTTATGTAAGTGTGTGTGTGTGTGTGTGTGTGTGTGCGTGTGCGTGTATAAGTAAGTGTGTGTCCTTGTAGAGATGTTCCCTCTAGTCGTGGTGGTTGTTTGTGCGTTGTTTCTGAGGAGCGTTTATAATGAAGGTGTCAAGGAGCTACATGTGTGCAACTATATCTGTGCTGCTGTCTCTCTCCGTGTATCCACCACTTTACTGCACACGTGTTTCTGCGTATATTCAGGTGGCCATTTTGCTGTGAGGAGGCCATGGCGGGCTGGACTCCCCACTCTACCAGGCGCTCTCATTTACATTTAGAGTGAATACCATTCTGTCAGCAGGTCTCTGTGCGAATTTGGACAAAGCCTCCTCTTTTTGGCAGCAGACCAGGAATGAAAGAATTGTGTTGTGATGGGAATTAGACACACTCATTTGGTGACATGGCAGTAAAAAGACCCAGCTGGAAAGGTAAATATTACGTTTTGTTGGAGAGTAAGTTACCTTCTCAAACTATAAGGAGCTTATAACCAAAAATGAATAAAAAACATTCAACAATTTAACGTATTCAGAAGGCTGAGAGTGCCTCAAAGTCCCTAACAGAGAAACAGCTCTTTAATTTAAAGCCAATGAGCACTGCAGGAAACGCAGGAGTGCCGGAGCGGTGACACCAGTGAGGCTTAGCGGGAGTGAAGCACATTATGCTGTCAGCCTCACGGTGAGCTCCCTTAATAACTTCACTTACCAACTTATCAACCGCCGATCCTCTGCGTCTCAGAACCCGGACTCTGTTCTGTAGGTCAGTGTGGGGGCCCGGGGCGGCACTGAGCCCCACTGCCCTCTGCGTTACCATCACAACCTTCTGTTGTGTGGCCTCTGGAGAATAGGGTTCTGATCAGGGCCCTTTGTTTAGGAGTTCAGACCCTGGAGGCAGCAGAGGACATGCTCCGTCATGCAACGACTACTAATCACCCTCCAAGAGGTAATAACCGTGTATATAATCAGAGGTGTCTGAAAGGTTATTTATCAAACAATCAACTGGGAAACATCTCCCATCATCTGCAGTAATCAACCCGGGAGAGTCTGCGCAGAGTGCATTGTGGGGGTTAGGGTTATTCATGAGGTCACGGTATAATCACGTTTAATATATTTATATCAAATTTCTCGAATATCGTGCATATTGGTTTAGGGGCAAACAAGTGACATTACAGCCATTGTATAGCGGATAAAGTTAGTATCTTCGTCACCTTTTTATTAAACATTTTAGAGATAAAATATTGCGTTATACCAGAGCACAGATGAACTCTGCAGAATCAGCTGTTTCTGCTCCTGCTTTCGGTTTGGCCTCTAGATGTGAAGCTAGGTAAACACCAGGGAGCGGACATTATAGTGTAAAAAATGGATGTTGCACGTGGCACCCAACCCATTCTCCTTCTGATGTCCTGTGAGCTGTCATAGGCCAACGGCTTGTCGTGCTGCTAATGGGGCAACAAACACAAAGAGTTCACTCCCTGAACTTTAGTTCACAACGATTATTCAATATTTTTTTGAGTTTCTGTTTATTTGTTGGTAGCCTGCAGAGCAAACATCAAAAAAGTCTTTGCTTTGCGTTTACCATTTCTGAATCCCAGATAAAAAGACAAGTCGCAACCTGCTCTGAATGGATAATCGGTTTTCTATCGTAGTTAGAGGCGATATACTTTGAATTAACAAGTTCCATTAGTAAGCGCTGGGGGAACATGGGAGGATGAAGTGCAGCTTGTGATCCCTGTGTTACAGGACAGCTGTTCACGGCCCTCAGAAAGACACCAATAAAGAAATAAAACCACATATGTTAGAAACAGAAAGTAAAGGGCTGGAAAATAACAGAAAATAACTCTTATTTTGTGTCTTTATCCACCAGTTATATGGTTGATGAGTGTCATCTGTGTTTCTCATAAAATACCCTTTTTTGGTTTTCTGTTGTGCTTTAAAAAACATTGAGATAGAGTTCAGGAAAGTCTAAAGGAATGCAGTATTGAAATCACTGCTTAAAGAGTCAGCATCACGTTGCAGGGAGAGAGATTTGTCTCATCATTTAGATTTCTAATCAGTCAACCTGTGTCTTATTAGAGTTAACTTGTGTCTTGTACATTTTAATGAATGTGCATTTGTATGAATGCATACATATATGAATTGAAGTAAACGATTTTGCATTAATACAGTTTTTTTTTCATGAATATGGATGCATTCTACGTATCATTTCACATTCAAATGTGAATTTACAAGACACAAGTTAACAACTACAACCAACGTTGACTCCCATTAGTGTTAATAATGCGGAGACAGGGTTGCTCCATAACGTGTGCTGACACATGAACACACGGATGTCTTCTAAAAGAAGCTTTCCAGACCCAGCATGCCAGCGTTTGATATTCATGGCAGGGAGATGGAAGACAGTAGAGGACAGCAGGGGACAGCAGCTTACACGTGATATTACATTGTAATTAGGATTTAGATGCAGCTGCCGGCAAAGCAATGGACGCAGACTGCCAAACACTATCAGCACAGTATCTTGCCCCGGCACGAGAACTAAAGCACACACACACCCACGCCAACATATCCCCACACACACAACGATGCCGACACACACAAAACGATGTAGACACGCACCAACAGAATGAGAGCAACAGGATAATAATGGCACATGCGTAGGGGTTCCTCACACCGCCAGCTGCCCTGGCGTCCCTCGTGGTTCGTTTTGAAGAGACGATGCAACCTCATATGGCAATACATGTCATATATACACACACACACACACACACACACATATATATATATCAATACTACCACTGATTGATTTGTTTACCATCAATATTTACTGTCAGTCTGTCCGCCTTTGGAGAAAATTGATTTTCTCCCACACAAGACAGAATGCACTTAGGAATCCCAGAGACCAGGGACCAGGGACCAGAGACCACATGCCACAGACCAGAGACCAGATACCACAGACCAGAGAGCAGAGAGCAGAGACCAGAGACCAGAGGGAGACCAGAGACCAGAGACCAGAGACAAGAGAACAGAAACCAGAGACCAGAGAACAAAGACCAGAGACCAGAGACCAGAGAAAGACCGGAGACCAGAGAGACCAGAGACTAGAGACTAGACACCAGAGACCAGTGACCAGGGAAAAGAGACTAGAGAGCAGAGAGCAGAGACTAGAGACTAGAGACTAGAGACCAGAGACCAGAGACTAGAGACTAGAGACCAGAGAGACACCAGAGACTAGAGACTAGAGGGAGACCGTGTCTCCCTCTCTCTTTAACGTGTGCACATATCATGTGTGGTAAAATGGGGCAAACTTCGAAGAGAGAGAGATATGTGTATGAGAGACATGTGTGGAGCGTGTGAACAGAGAGAAGTAAGACAGATGCACAGTGGAAGAGAAAGAGAGCGCAAGAGAGAGAGAGTGAGAGAGCGAGAGAGAGAGAGAGAGTGAGAGAGCGAGAGAGAGAGAGAGAGAGAGAGAGAGAGAGAGAGAGAGAGAGACACACACACACACACACACACACACACACACACACACACACACACACACACACACACACACACACACACACACACACACACACACACACACACACACACACAAACACACACAGGGACAGAGCTGTCCAAAATGCTGCACTGGCTCATCGACCATGCCTCTTCTATCAAAGATAAGTACTATTGATTTACTTCCTGGCTGCAAAAAGTATTGGTCTTAAGAGCTGGCATTTAATAATCTCTGTCTAATCCATGTTTTGCTGGAAACCCCTTGAGACACCAGCGAGTCATGTATAGTTTCACTGTCTTCTCCAGAGCACCCAGAGAGCCCCGTTGTTAAGACCTCACCCTTCTAATGGCGTGAGATGCTGCAGCAGCGAGGGAGACAGGGATACAGGTGAGATGATTCTACTGTTCTTAAGGGCCACATGTTGGGCTGCCAGATGCTGAAGGCTCTAGATGTCTTTTTGTTCGTTAAGTACATTTCAAGAAGAAGCCTCATCTTTGTCAGACGTAGACGTGGTCTGTACATTATTTGGCTATGTTATCTTGTAGTATTATATCAAAAGCACAGTTTAAACTGTGGTTCTTTTCACAAAATTGCCAATAGAAGCACTATGAGGCTATTCCGGGTCATCCTTGAAGGCTCACACAGCTTAGTTTCTGTTGAAAGTATATCTGTTGAGACTGCTGACATGGTTAGCCTCCTCCAGCCTCTCCTCCTCCACCCTCTGCCTCCTCGAACCTCTCCTCCTCCTCAATCCAACACCTTGTTCCGCCCTCACTGCTCGGCTCGGAAGAAATGAGTCACATCTAAATCTCTGGGTCTCTGGTCTCTGGTCTCTGGTCTCTGGTCTCTGGTCTCTGGTCTCTGGTCTCTGGTCTCTTGGTCTCTGGTCTCTGGTCTCTGGTCTCTGGTCTCTGGGTCTCTGGTCTCTGGTCTCTGGTCTCTGGTCTCTGGTCTCTGGGTTTCTGGTCTCTGGGTCGCTTGGTCTCTGGTCTCTGGTCTCTGGTCTCTGGGTCTCTGGGTCTCTGGTCTCTGGTCTCTGGTCTCTGGGTCTCTGGTCTCTGGTGTCTCGTCTCTGGTCTCTGGTCTCTGGGTCTCTGGTCTCTGGTCTCTGGTCTCTGGTCTATCAGTCACTTGGTCTCTGGTCTCTGGGTCTGTGGGTGTGGTCTCTGGTCTCTGGTCTCTCGGGCCGGTCTCCAGTCTCTCTGCCTGGTCTCCGGTCTCTCCAGCCGGTCTCTGGGTCTCTGGTCTCTTCGGCCGGTCTCTGGGTCTCCGGTCTCTCCACCTGGTCTCCGGTCTCTCCGGACGGTCCCTCTCCCAGCGGAGTGCTCTGACACACGGCCCCCCAGATGAGATGTGACACTCCCGGCTGCAGCAGCACTCTGTTTACAGCGGACCGCCGGGACCCCGAGCACGGCATGCCAGGAATACGACATAAATAAACAAGAGACTGCTGTTTGATTAGTCCCTGCCACTACGCCCACCAACGCATCCAAGGGTGGAGGCATTGCTCACACACACACACACACACACACACACACACACACACACACACACACACACACACACATACACTCACAGTTTAAGTTTAGACATTATGTTTTCTTTCACTCCCTGTTCCATTGTTTTTAGTTCACATAACAAACCTTGCTATTGAACTTGGATACATAATGCATGGGTCATAAACCCACACAAACACACAAACACACACACACACACACACACACACACACACACACACACACACACACACATACACACACACACAGGCCTGCAGGGGGCCGGGTGAGGGGGGGGGAGAGGTGGACTAACCACCTTTCATCTCTCAGTAAGACGGAGGAGGCTTGGCGAGCGAACAGACAAGGTGGAGCTCAGCGGGGGGGTAGGACGGCTGCGAGTGCGTTTAATGATTTGATTAATCCAGGAGAGGAGCAGAGCACACGGTCTCTGCTGCTTCTCACCATCTGTCTCCAGCCTCTTAGCACCCGTTTATCGGTGCATCTTCTGCCCTTGACTGATGATGGCTGTTGTGACATTTACCAACTGAGCAATCTGAAAATGGGGTTATTCTACTGGTTTAATTCTATAGTTCAAACCGTCAAGACAGTGAAAAGAAGTGAGAATCGATCGTATCCAGAGTCCATGAAGGCTGGGCTGGATAAAATAATAGATTCCCCAGGAATAGAGAGATCCAATACTTCTTATCGACACATCCATTTCTTCTTTTCCTCATTTTCCAAGGGTCTCAGAGCGGTGGTGATGTCCTGGCTCCTCTTAACTCCTCCCTGGTCTCAGAGCGGTAGTGATGTTGTGTTCTGCTCCTCTGTCTTAACTCTATTAGTTAGTCTTCCATTAGTTAGTCCTCCATTAATTAGTCTTCCATTAGTTAGTCATCCATTAGTTAGTCATCCATTAGTTAGTCATCCATTAGTAAGTCTTCCATTAGTTAGTCATACATTAGTTAGTCATCCATTAGTTAGTCTTCCATTAGTTAGTCTTCCATTAGTTAGTCTTCCATTAGTTAGTCACCCATTAGTAAGTCTTCCATTAGTTAGTCATCCATTAGTTAGTCTCCCATTAGTTAGTCGGCCATTAGTTAGTCGGCCATTAGTTAGTCATCCATTAGTTAGTCTTCCATAAGTTAGTCGTCCATTAGTTAGTCTTTCATTAGTTAGTCATCCATTAGTTAGTCTACCATTAGTTAGTCATCCATTAGTAAGTCATCCATTAGTTAGTCGCCCATTGTCCATTAGTTAGTCGTCCATTAGTTAGTCTTCCATTAGTTAGTCATCCATTAGTAAGTCTACCATTAGTAAGTCGTCTATTAGTTAGTCATCCATTAGTTAGTCACTCATTAGTTAGTCGTCCATTAGTTAGTCGTCCATTAGTTTCCATCATCAGCGACCCCCTGGACTCCCACCCATTTTTTTTTTAGATGCTGGATTACCACAGCTACATCATAGAGAGGGATACGCCTTCCCTTTACCAACAACAACAACAACAACAACAACAACAACAACCAGACCCCCTGCTGGGGACCAGAGTGAGCCCTGTGGGAACAAAACCAGGGCGCCTTCTGCTACACAAAGAACACAAGATAGGTCTTACAGAAGAGGCGTGTGTGTGCGTGTGTCTTTGTGTGTGTCTGTGTGTGTCTAATGAGAAGGGACAGCCCATAGTCCAGTCCCGTTCCCCAACTACACAACTAACCCCACCTACCCCACCACCACTGAAGGCAACACCCAGCACCACCTCCACAATCTTTTAGGTTTTCAACAGATTTATCACTTCAAATGCCAAGCAAAAAAAAGATATGCCAAAGGCAGCCGGTAAAGAGATTGAATATCGAATTAACACATATAGTTTAGGTTGTTGTGGAGGCACACACACACACACACACACACACACACACACACACACACACACACACACACACACACACACACACACACACACACACACACACACACACACACACACTATACTACTATATTTGGTATATGAAAACATCAAATATACATTACATGGAATAACATTTGCCAAATAAAACATTACAAATCTTATTTCCCCTCAGCTCGCGAGCCCAGCGGAGAGCGGGGGAGTATCAGGAGCACCTTGAGAGGGGAGGGGGCGACCGCCTCCGCCTGCTCCTCCCCCGAGGCCTCAGGCACACCAACACACGTGTTGTCATCACTCCGTCGTTAGAATTAAAAGTTAGCCAAGCTCTTCCATTACACTCCGTTGTCCGTTGTCTCCTCTCCTTTCATTTGTTGTAATTTGCACCAAATTGACTAAGTGCCCGAGGGCTACACCAAGGCTTTACTGCAATGGATCGTCAGAAGACGCTGCTAATTGATGAGCGGCCTGCAAATTGAATCCTCAACAAAGCGTTGGATCAGTGAGAGGCTGACATGTGTAAACAGAGCAGGAACCAAATGGTGTGACGGAGCCCAGACAGCAGGAGGCCACTGAGACTTACCATATACTTATGGTGGAGACTCCGTTACTCACTGCGGCCTGTCACTCCGGACTGCTGTGCACTTCTCCTAAAGACACTCTGTATGCTCACTCCGTTTTGAATAATAGGCTAGAAAAAAAGAGTTGAATAGTCCCCTCTTAACCTGAATATATTTCATATTTAGTTAAATTACATGTTTCACTGAATCTTAATTGCTTTTTTGTGAACCAGCATATGTGATCAGATTTGCAATTTGCCCTGGGATGGAAAAATACCGCTCTGGAGGAAATGGAGAGGAGTCAGAAGAGCAACAAGCGGCCGGGTATCTGGGAGGGAGGAGAGAGATCAGATGCTAACTCCTCTTCTCCTAATGCCTCAAACACATCTGAAAAAACATCTGTTTGGTTTAAGGCCTCATTACCCCACAAACGAGGAAGGAGGAGGATTTTGGTGGTGGTGGTTGTGGTGGGAGATAGTGGCGGTGGTGGTGGTGGTGGAGGGTGGTGGTGGTGTCGGTGGGGCATGAGGATAGTGGTGGTGGTGTTGGAGGAAGATAGTGGTGGTGATGGTGGTGGTGGAGGGTGGTGGTGGTGGTGGTGGTGGTGGTGGAGCATGGGGATGCCGGTGGCGGTGGTGCCGGTGGTGGTGGTGGTGGTGTTGGAGTTTGGGGGTGCCGGTGGTGGTGGTGGTGGTGTTGGAGTTTGGGGGTGCCGGTGGTGGTGGTGGTGGTGGAGTGTAGGGGTGCCAGTGGTGGTGGTGGTGATGGTGGTGGAGCGTGGGGGGGCTGGTGGAGGTGAAGCTGCGGTCCTGATGAAGACTGATGACAGGCCTGAACAAGGGACATGACAGAGGCAACGCGGCAGAGATTGGATCCACAACCTCGGAGATCGTCATAAATTACCTTCGCTCAGGACGAAGTGATTGATCTGCATCCCTTCCCTGCACACCTGGAACGGCTTCTGGAGGAGAAAGGCAGCGGAGGAACACATCTGTTCCCCAGCTACTGAGTAAAACGTCCACATGTGGCCAAAACGGTTGAATTAAGGACAAGAATAAAATACCAAAAAATAAAATATGAATCCCAAAATGTATAACTTTGTGATTGTTGTCCTGCAATCACTACTTTTAATGCACTTTGACGTTTGATGGCCGAGGGGGAGAGGGACAGCCCCTTCCACTCAACCCCTCCAACTCAGCCCCTCCCACTCAGCCCAACCCACTCAGCCCCTCCCACTCAGCCCCTCCCACTCAGCCCCTCCCACTCAGCCCCTCCCACTCAGCCCCTCCCACTCAGCCCCTCCCACTCAGCCCCTCCAACTCAGCCCCTCCCACTCAGCCCCTCCCACTCAGCCCCTCCCACTCAGCCCCTCCCACTCAGCCCCTCCCACTCAGCCCCTCCAACTCAGCCCCTCCCACTCAGCCCCTCCCACTCAGCCCCTCCCACTCAGCCCCTCCCACTCAGCCCCTCCCACTCAGCCCCTCCCACTCAGCCCCTCCAACTCAGCCCCTCCTAGTCCAGGCTGTCTGCTGTCTGCCCTGTCACTCTCACACCTTCAAAACAACCTGTCACCCTGGGCCTGCCCATCCTTTGTACACACACACACACACACACACACACACACACACACACACACACACACACACACACACACACACACACACACACAAACACAAACAGACACACAGGCAAACACACACACACACACACACACACACACAAACGAGCAGACACCTACACACACAGATACAGACACACACACATACACATACACACACACACACACACACACACACACACAAGCAAACACATACAGACACACACACAAATACGTGCGCACAAACGCAGTCACACACAGACTCGCAAGTGCAGACACACACAGACTGACACATGCAGACAGGCACACACACATACACACACAACTTTTTACGCACACACTCAAACACACACACACTCTCTCACACATGTTTAGACACAGCACGCCACTATGGACATAATCAAACATATATAAGGGAACACACACACACACACACACACACATACACACACACACACACACACACACACACACACACACACACACACACACACACACACCTACACACTCTGAGTTCCAGGGGGTTGATGGGTAGTTATGGCAGGTGACAGAGTGTTCTCCACGCTCAAACAAATGGAGGCTGGCAGCATCCTCTCCGACAAGCAGCAGCACACTATTTTCTCTCCCAAACCCCTCTACTCTCCTCCCCGCTCCTCCACCTCTTTCATATGACTGCCTGACTGCCTTCTGTATTTTAGCAAAAATCCATTGTTTACCTCTGCTCTGTTCTGTCGCTCATCAAATGACAATTCATCCACGAGAGGGACTTCATTTCTATCCATCTGTTATCTCTCTTTACAGAGTCGTCCTGCCAATCCTTCCTTCCTTCTTTCTTCTCTTATTCCCTTAATTCCTTCTTGCTTTCTTCATTTTGCCTTCCCTAAATTTCTTCCTTCCTCTTTCCCTTCTTCTTTCCCTTCTTCAGGCGTAGGGACATCCTAGGATGGGAGGTGGGTAGGAGGGTAGGAGGTAGGAGGGCAGGATGAGGAGGGTAGGAGGGTAGGAGGGTAGGAGGGTAGGAGGTAGGAGGGAGGAGGGCAGGATGAGGAGGGTAGGAGGTTAGGAGGGTAGGAGGGTAGACTGGTAGGAGGGTAGGAGGATAGGAGGGTAGGAGGTTAGGAGCATAGGAGGGTAGGAGGTTAGGAGAGTATGATGAAGGATATTAGGAGGGTAGGAAGTAGGAGGGTAGGAGGGTAGGATGTAGGAGAGTAGGAGGTTAGGAGGGTAGAGGGTAGGGGTAGGAGGGTAGAGGGTAGGAGGGTAGGAGGGTAGGAGGTAGGAGGTTAGGAGGGTAGGAGGTAGGAGGTTAGGAGGGTAGAAGGTAGGAGGTAGGAGGGTAGAGGGTAGGCCGGTAGGGTGCCGTGGTATTAGTGTTCCCTCCACTCAAAGTTCCAGTCTTCTAATTAAGCCCCAAGCTTGCCAAAGCTTGGGAGAACACTCCCCTGATGGCGTCTAATATCTGTGACTCTTTCATCTAATCCTGCCATGTGGTGGATCAGGATAATAAAACATACCTGGAATACGTGGAAATGTGTAAGATGTATTAAAATACAGTGACAGATGGCATTTGGTCACAGATAAATTGAGCTTGCCTGATAATAAGCCTCGTTAAGAGCAGCCACATCAGAATGGATGTCTCTGTTCACTGAAGAGTTAACCCTCAGCCTCCCATCAGTGCCCCATTCAGCACAGACTAAAAATACATACAGTCGTAAACATTAGACATTCCTTCTGTGTCTCCTCCTGGGAGGGTTTCTGGAGTCACCGTGTGGAGGTGGAGGAGACACCCGCTGAAACACGCTTTGACACTCATCTGTCTCAGACACTTGGAGGGTGGGACATTCGTCACAACACGTTAGGTTTCCTTCACACGGCGGCGCTGTTGACAGGTAGAGGCTGTCAGTACTGATCGCTCCGAGTTCATCTACTGACAACTTCCTCATCTGCATGCACTCCCTGTTCCCTCCGCTCCTCATGGGTTCAAGCTCTTTTCATTGCTTTGTATTTGAATGTCATTTCTAAATGAAATGACATGAGAACACAGGTAGTGCTTTTGGTTATTCAAACCACTGATGTATTTGCACTCTTCCTTGTTGAGCGTATAATGATAGTGCTCCGCAAGGCATACAGCCTTGCGGAGCACTATCATTATATGGCTGTAGCTAGTGGGCAGGGCTGAGGAAACATACTTGAGATGCAGTCATACATCATTAAGTGGTGCGCAGCCGGTGGACACCATGTCAGGGAACTTGAGCGACGGTATCGATCGGCTCTAAGCCTTCGGACAAACCACTCATTCTTAGGGTTGTCAGCGTATCAATACATGAAAGCAAGAGAGACCTCACACACCTGATCCATCCCCACTCGACTGCAGCTCCAACCACAGAAGGTCTTTGCATCGTTCTATCACGAAAACAGCTGCGATGTTATTCCACTGACCTCCCCGGTCCTCATTGACTGGCTTACAGAGGCTGGGCATGTGAGGAACAGCCCACTTAATCAAGAATGTCTCGGATTGGCTTTCACCTTGCTTTAACTATTTTCAGCTTTTGTTACATTGAAGCTGTCTGTTAGCTGCCTGTCTTTATTCATCGTACCGCCAGGGAATATGGGGCATGTTTACACACAGCGTGACATTTGGTCACTATGGTTCACTATTACAGTTTTTCTCAATTGTTTACACACAAAAAATGGAATTATGCACACAATTCTGAAAACTTGAAGCTCATGTATCAACTACAAGACTCCAGACTGCAACTCTAAGCACAATTCCACTGTTTTCTCATTTTCGCTAAACTCTAAGCACAAATCTCATCATTTAGCACACTTGGTTTACCTGGATCACACTGGCCTTCAAAACGCAACAACTAATTACCAATAAGTCTAACTCACTTCTCACCTGTTCAAACTCAACTGGCAAAACACTTCAATCATGTGTCAGAGCATAAAAGAGGACTCTGTGAGCTCTACTGTGTTGTAGATATGGTCCTTTGGCCTGATCAGGATTGGAGGTGGGATACACATGTAGATCTGTTTCCCCTCATTTATATTCTTATTTTTATTTTTTGTTGGCCTACGAAAAGTTTTTTATGCAGTCAGTTCAGCTGAAGATTTTACTGTATTACAGTAACATTTTTTTTTGCTTTGTTACATTTTTGTACTTGTACTTGCATTGATTTCATCATTACATCCCCGAAAGACAGCCTAAACATTTTCTTACTGTAGTGTTTTTCATTTTACTTATCAGTGCAATTACTGTATTGTAATTTACCAAAATAGGTAACATTGGTGTATTGCCAGAACAATGTTGCAGCATCAACTATAGGTGTACAGTATGACTCTGGACAGCTGGGATTGTGAGTTTAGCCCATTGGAGCTCATTGGATAGACAAATATGCATTGTATCCTATTCTGATACGATTGTTTCTATACAATATTTATATGATATATTCACAGAATTGTATTACAATATGGCAACAGTCTTTATACTATATGTACCACCTAATTGCAACTTTAAAAAATAAAGCTATTTCTAAACAATTTTATACATTGGAATATGTAACATGGCCTCATAAAGCCAAAACATATGTGAATAGTATTTTGATGGAAGTGTTTTGAATTGATCACACCAGTGTTTAATTGATGCTTTCTGAGAGATAATCATTTGAAAGCTGTGTTTACTGTTTGGTGGAAAAAATCAATTTTGAGAAGAATTTGTGTAGTTTTGACAAAATGATTAACTCTTCTCAGGTTTGTGTTTAGAGTTTTGAGAAATTAAGCTATAGTTTCAGAAAACTTGTTTAAACGATTGAGAAATACTGTAAAAAACAGACTAAACCTGGAGGTCACACATAATCCTAACTAAACAATACAATACACATCCAACACTGGGGGGGGGGGGGGGCGATGACCCCCAAAGTTCCAGGTGAGCCCCCATGTGGACAGCCTCTGAGAACCTGGATCCATACAGCCCATAAAGAGCAGGTGGGGATGGTGGGGGTGGCGGAGATGTTGTGGAGCTCAGCCAGCTTTTCCATTAGCTGGGCCCGCAAGGTCACTGGGCACCGCAGCACTGATGCCAGGCGACAGACAGGGGCCTTTGGTCCTGTCTGTCCCACTGGGAGGGGGAGGGAGAGAGAGGGAGAGAGAGAGAGAGAGAGAGAGAGAGAGAGTTTGGGACAAAGAAGGAAAAGGAAGAGAAAAGGAGATTTAATTAGTAAGGTGTGAGGGAAAGAGAAAGGAAAGAAAGAAATACAACGGCAGAAATAAAGGAAAGGCAGTGGAGAAGCCAAGGGGAAATCAAGGAGAAAGAGAGAGAAGGAGAGAGAAGGGGAGAAAAGGAGAGAGAGGGAGAGTAAGAGAGAGAGAGAAGTCGCTAGAAGGAGAGAGAGGGAGAGTAAGAGAGAGAAGGAGAGAGGAGAGAGAGGGAGAGAGAAGGAGAGAGAAGGAGAAAAAGAGAGAGAAGGAGCGAGAAGGAGAGAAAGAGAGAAGGAAAGAGGAGAGAGAAGGAGAGAGAGAGAAGTAGCTAGAAGGAGAGAGAGAGGGAGAGTAAGAGAGAGAAGGAAAGAGGAGAGAGAAGGAGAGAGTAGTAGGGAGAAAGAGACAAAAGGTTAGAGAAAGAGAGAATAGAGAAAGAGAGAGAAGGAGAGATTAAGAGAGAGAAGGAGAAAGGAGGGAGAAATAGCAAGAAGGAGAGAGATAGAGAAAGAGAGAGAAAGAGAGAGAAGGAGAGAAAAAAGACAAGGAGAGAGAGCGAGAGCGAGAGCGGCGAGTCCTTGGGTGAAGACAGAACTAAAGCGAGAGGGATGGAGAGGGGGAGTAGGAGCCCACACACAGAGTGAGAGGAGGAGAGCAGAGTGGTGTGTGCGTGGGCTGGGGTCCGGCCCCCCAATGGGATGGCTCTTGTACCAGAGGTCACAGCAGCGCTGACCCCATCTTTGTAAAATGTCTGAAGGTTCCCTGCGAGAAAATGAGTTTTAGACGGAAATAAAAAATTCCAGCAGACTGCCTTATATCTTTAATCAGAGCAAAGGTCCACATGAAAACAAGGGGTGTCTGAGCACAGAAATACTAATATTCCTCTGCTCCACCTGGCTCCTGGTTCTCTGCCAGATCTTCAGACAGGGAAACAAGCCTGGACAGCCACTTTTTACCCTTCAGACAAACACAAGTATTACATTTATTTGGCTCAAATTCTTTCTATTTTTTCCCTGGTTTGGTTTCTGCTGTGAATGCGTATGTATATTAGAATTTTTATCCCAGAGAGAGTCATGATTTATCCTTGCGGATATCCGATTTTTAAATGTATGTGGAAAGGCTTGCTTGAAGTCAAATGGTGTTTGTTTTTCCTCATTTAAATGAACCAATAGGCTTCTGTGAATCGTCCTGAAAGAGGCTTGTGGATGAGTCTATTTAGGTCCGACGGCAGCTCATTAAGTGTGCGTGTGTATCTGTGTATGTGCGTGTGTGTGTGTGTGTGTGTGTGTGCGCGTTTGTATGTGTCTGCATGTGTGTGTCTGCATGTGTGTGTGTGTGTGTGTGTGTGTGTGTGTGTGCATGTGTGTGTGTCTGTGTCTATGAGAGAGGGCGAGAGAGTGTGTGTCTGCGTGTGTGCTTGTTTCTGTGTCTGTGTGTGCATGTGTCTGTGCGTGTGTGTTTGTCTGTGTGTGTTTCTGTGTGCGTGCCTGCGCCTGTATGTGCGACTCTCTGCTTCATGGGGATCCTAAGTGTGCGTGGGCATTCATAGACTCGTGCCTTCGGCAATACCAGACTTAAAGCTTTTTAAATTGTAATGTGATAGGGTTCATATGCATAACTAGCAGCATGAATTATTAAGCTCTTCACTATGGGTGAGTGGACTCATTATAGCAGCCCTCAGTACAGGACAGATAAGCATGGATGATTATTCCTGCCTCTCGGTTTGCCTCGTGTGCGGCATGACAGTGGGAGAATTCACCCGCTACAGCTGGAGAGCGATAAGATGTCGAGTGTTTATTTAGATGTTCTTTCACACTCTGGGAACTGGAGAGGAAGAAGAAATAGGTACGAGGGAGCGTGATTCAACATCTCTCTCTCTCTCTCTCTCTCTCTCTCTCTCTCTCTCTCGCCTCTATGTATCTATCTATGTCTCTATCTCTGTCTCTGTCTCTATCTCTGTATATGCCTCTCTATTTCTCTCTCTCTGTGTATATCTCTCTCTATCTCTATCTTTGTCTCTCTATTTCTCTCTCTCTGTCTATATCATTCTCTATCTCTCGCTCTCTTTTTCTGTTTATGTCTCTCTATTTCTCTCTATGTCTTTCTATCTCTCTCTGCATGCTCCTCTCTCTCTCTCTCTCTCTCTCTCTCTCTCTCTCTCCCTCTCTCTACCTGGTTGGGAGGCTGTACGGCGTTGCGTTCTCCGCGTGAACAAAGGTAGCAGGAGGATGAAGGAGACCAGGGATAATTTAAACAACTCCTCTTCCCGTCCCTGAAGTTATCAACGGACCTGCTCCGCTCTGCTCATCTCTGCTCCTCTCTGCTCCTCTCTGCTCCTCTCCGCTCCTCTCTGCTCCTCTCCGCTCCTCTCTGCTCCTCTGCTCCTCTGCTCCTCTGCTCCTCTCCGCTCCTCTCTGCTCCTCTCGGCTCAGCGGCGCTGGTGGAGAGAGGTAGACATTCACCAGAAACACTCTCTGTGTTTGTATGTGTGTGTGTGTGTGTGTGTGTGTGTGTGTGTGTGTGTGTGTGTGCGAGAGAGACAAACCTCGGGCATTAAACCAATATCCATGTTTTACATGAAGACCACTGGGAGCCAACGCTGAGTCAATGACCAAACAGTGACCAGCACCATACATATATAATACAGGTTATATATAATATATATAATACATTTTATAGGTATTATATATAAGATATATAATAAAGGTTACATATAATATATAAAATACATGTTATAGGTATTATATATAATATATATTCTACACGTTATCTGTTTTATACACAATATATATGATACATGTTATGTGTATAAAATATCATATATATTATATTTCATACATTACGTTATAGGATTTATATATAATATATATACTACATGTTAAATGTATTATTTATAATGTATATCATATTTTTTATGCATTATATATGAAATATATATATATATATATATCATACATGTAATAGGTATTATATATAATATACTACTTTATTAAATATAATATATATAAATGTTTTATGTATTATAGATAATATATATCATATGTTATGTCTTTTAAATATATTAAACATATTTTAGGCATAATATATATTGTAAACATTATGCATTTATAATTAATATGTATAATAATTTATAATATATATAACATATTATATTATATATACATATACTATATTTATAATATAATAAAACATAGTAGTATACATACTGAATCCATAATATCTATATCATATATAAGTCATATATATATATAATAGATAAAGTTCTCATTACAGGATAGAACAGAGCAGTACACAGTGCGTTACAGGACAGCTTGGCCTCAGATGAACCAATAAGAAAACACTCACTCTTTGCTGTCATTTCAGCCTTCCCTTCTGATTAGTTAAAGGCTTCCTGGTTGTTTGGCCCGGAGTGCTGCTGGAATACTGAGCAGGGAAGTTTTCTTTCAGTGCATGAATAAGACCTCACATCAATGCCCTCCAATCAGAGGGCAGGGTGAGTGACGCTGTTTCCTGTGTGTGTCCTAGGACCCCTAGCCCACTTCCTGCTGCTTCAGGGGTCAGGTTTAAGGACACGCCGGGCGTTTGATTTCTAGAGGACTTGATAACAACGAAGAACATAAATGCAGCTCGATATCAAAGCAGCGCAGGCTGGAGTACGGCGGGTCCGTTCTCCATTCCTAAAGACGCTCTAAGGCGATGATAAAACTCTACATATGATAGCGGGGGTAGCCGTCGATGGCAGTTCCAGTCCATGCTCCTCAATCGATGCTCTGCAAAATTAATATTGAAGCGTAAAACTCTTTCTATTTTTCGTTTAATGATTACTATCATTAGGGTCATTGATCAAAAGTTAGGCAAAGGTATGCTCACAATCTCAAAGTGTGTATGTGTGTGTGTGTGTGTGTGTGTGTGTTTGCCAATGTGTGTGCGTTTGTTTGTGTGAGTGTGTGTGTATATGTCTGTACGTGTGTGTGTGTGTGTGTATATGTGCATGTGTGTGTGTGTGTGTGTGTGTGCGTGCATTCGTGCGTGTGTGCTTGCGTGTGTATTTGTGTGGGTGCGCGTCCGTCCGTGCCAGTGTGCGTGCGTGCGTGTGTGCACGTGCGTGTGTGTGTGTGTGTGTGTGTGTGTGCGTGTGTGTCCTCACTCTGCTTGTGCAGGATGTCCACAGTCTGTCCAGAGCATTTCAGGCGGACCGGCCCACACGTCCTTGATCAGGGGATGAAATGCGGAACGCGAGCATGAAGAAAAATAACAGTGGAGATGGGTGCTCAGTCCTCAAGGTTAATTTACTCTTAACTCTTATTAAGTGTTTGTCTGTGGGGGCTTCATTAAGGTGACATGCTAGTTGCTGTCCCAGGACAGGGTAACCTTGAGAAGGGGGCTCTCATTCATCTACCCTCCTCCACCGAGGGGGGGGGGCAGTATATGAATATAACCAACATCTATAGACACTGGCACAACAAGGACAAAAGACAGCCCCTGGGCTCGGCCCGGATAAATCACAGGAACTTTTTAAAGAAGGCGTGATTACTTTCAATGTAAACAGCGTGGATGCATTCTCATAGTGGTTTAACCTTCTGAAGCAAACTCTGGTTAAGCCATCTGTAGCGAGGCTCATGTGTTCATCTTCTGGCTCACATCGACAAATACTCATACAATATGCCCTTGATTACTCATGCAATCGATTCTTGATTATCGTTCTCACTATGGACTCATTCACCTCAAACATTTTTTGTTTGTAACGATTAATCTTCCTTGATGATCAGATCCCGAAACGCTTCAGATTCCGCCCCCCAATTTGCTGGTATTATAATCTGCTCTTACAGTACATAACTGTGTTCTCATGTTGCATGTGATACATTTAAATTAATCCATGAATACATCTCAACGAACACATACTTTTCAATTGATGCCTTTAAATGAAGACAATAATATATTTCAATGAGCATGAGTTCATTTCAATCAATACATGAATCCATTTGAATGAAAACCTTAATATCAAAAGAGGCCTTCAGTGTTTCTACAATGAAATTATCATTAAATCATTAAACAGCGTTATAGGGGATAGAAATATTACAAAACAACAACAGTCGTCTATTTGACAATTAATCTGTGGCCATCCACCCGCGGCTGCTTTGCATGCTCATTAATTCATCATGAGAGTTGGAGATGCAAATGTTAGTGACTGTCACATGCTCGGATTGACATTCTCAAATTGATAAACAGCTAGCTTCCTCATTAGCAACACCAATTCCAACAGTCAACATAGCAAATTATTAACCACAATATACGTAGAAATGTTAGTCATAAATGTTGCCTTTGAAAGTTGTTATGTTTCTACAGCTCGTGTGTGTATGATAGCATTGTTTCCTTTGTGTTTGTTAAGGAGGCGTTTGGTTTTAAGTCTCTTCTATCTGGTCCGCGGGCTACAGGTTACTATGGAGGAATGTGCTCATGAAGAAAATACATTTGGCACTGTCCTTTTCATGGAAAACATTGTGATATATTTGTCTAGCAGCCAAATCCTTTTTAAAGAATGTATTACAGACATGTGAGAATCTTCCAGGAGCTAGAATAAGAGAATACAACTTTCAGTAAAGAAACTGGGTAGACTGAAGACTTATTAACAGCAAATACTGCAGAATCCACACGCTCTCTCCAAACACCGCCTCCTGAATCTACATCCAGGGGCTCAGGCGTCTCCTCACATTTCTTCCTGGAATATTTTAATTTTAATAAACATGCAGGCACCTCAGTAGCTGGAAGAATCTGTGCATAAAAGAAAAAAGATTTCTTCTGAAGCTCTCAGCGGTGTAGTTCTAGAGGTGTGGGTTTGTGGAGGGTTGAGGTGTGTAGCTCTTCGAGGGCGGAAAGGTGGCACGGTTCACCACACAAAAAGGCGCGTGACGACCCGGAGTTGTGAACGCCTCGCTGCCCCACCCGCTGACGGGGTCGAAGGTTGCAGACGGTCCAACAGAAGGTCGCGATGAGGTGAGTGGAAAAACTAAAAAGGAGTAAAGAACCTGAATGGCGCTGGCAGAGACCCCTGCTCCCACGGCCGAGTCCTTGTTCATCTCCCTCCCCCCCTCAGACACCTACCGTCCTGGGGAGAGGAGACTGGAGCTCAGCCCTGACACAGCAGAATATAGAGATAGAATGCAGAATATGGAGGTAGAATATAGAATATAGAGGTGAAATATAAAATACAGAGGTAGAATATTGAGGTAGAAAAAAGAGTATGGAGGTAGAATATAGAGGTAGAAAATAGAATATGGAGACAGAATATAGAGCAGAATATAGAGCCGAATATAAAACAGAATATAGAGGTACTATAGAGAGGTATAATATAGAGAGTAAATATAGTGATGGATTGTAGAGGTATAATACAGAGGTATAATACAGAGGTAGAATAAAGAGGTAGAATATAGAGGTAGAATATAGAGGTAGGATATAAAGGTAGAATATAGAGGTAGAATGCAGAGGTATAATACAGAGGTAGAATATAAAGGTAGAATATAGACGTAGAATAAGAGGAAGAATATAAAGGTAGAATAAAGAGGTAGAATAAAGAGGTAGAATATAGAGGTAGAATACAGAGGTAGAATATAGAGGTAGAATATAGAGGTAGAATACAGAGGTAGAATATAGAGGTAAAATATAGGGGTAGAATACAGATGTAGAATATAAAGGTAGAATATAGAGGTAGAATATAGAGGTAGAATATAAAGGTAAAATAAAGAGGTAGAATATAAAGGCAGAATAAAGAGGTAGAATACAGAGGTAGAATATAGAGGTAGAAGGGACACACGATGGATAATCCTCAGAGACATTTGGGGAGGAGTTCCAATCATGCTTAAATACTGTAAGTGCTCCCTCCTCCCTCCTCCTGTCACCCTCAATCACTTCTGCTTTCTCTCTGCTCTCTCTCTCACACACACACACACACACACACACACACACACACACACACACACACACACACACACACACAGACACACACACACACACACACACACACCTGAACACGAACACACACACTCACACACACAGAGACACTCAGACACACACAAACAGGCGCACACACACATACACATGCACGCACGCAAGCACTCAGACACCTGAGCATGCACGCACACACACACACACACAGACACACACAGAGACACACCTCTTGCCTGGCTTCAAAGTGAGCTTTTGACATTCATATGTATATGCTCTCTACTCTATGCTGACTCTGGTCTGTAGAGTAAGGACTCATATGTTATGAGGGCCATCCCAGCTGCAATGAAGACATTGCTCAGGCAGTTTCAGTGTTTTTCTGTTTTGTAACTCTAGCATTGGTACTTCAATGATCCTAGTGTGGTGAAGGCCTCACAGAGCTGACCTCCTGCAGAGAGGGTGTGGTGCTGGGACGTTGTCTGCTGTATAGCGGTCATGGTGTTACAGAGAGATGGTGGAGACATGCCCCACCTCATGGCTCCGCCCCTCCTGAATTGCTGCAGACGGCGTCGGATCAACATGGAGGTTTGTTGTCACTGCAGGAGCCGTGTTCAGCAGACGGCCTCGAGAGCCGCCACTGAGCGGAGCGGACTTCCACCGCTGTCATAACACAGGTACCAAACTCATTATTAATATGCATCTGGCACATGATTAAATGGGGAAGAGATCAAATATGACGCGTCATAATGAGTTGGAAATATTAAAATATACACTTCACCTTGTTAAATCATTTAAGGCTACAACCAAGACCCATTTATCAGACCGCCAGCTGTGTGTGTGTGTGTTAGTGTGTGTGTGAATGTGTGTGTGTGTGTGTGTGTGTGTGTGTGTGTGTGTGTGTGTGTGTGTGTGTGTGTGTGTGTGTGTGTGTGTGTGTGTGTGTGTGTGTGTGTGTGTGTGCATGTGCGTGTGTGTGCATGCGTGTGTCTGGAGCAGGTGAGTGATGAAACATTGTATTGGATAGTGAGGCTGCCGTGTGTTTGTGTGTGTGTGTGTGTGTGTGTGTGTGTGTCTGTGTGTGTGTGTGTTTGTGAGGCTGCCATGTGAGGGTGTGAGGGTGTATGTGTCTGGGTGGGTGTGAAGCTGCCATGTTTGTGTGTGTGTGTGTGTGTCTGTGTGTGTGTGTGTGTGTGTGTGTGTGTGTGTGTGTGTGTGTGTGTGTGTGAGGGTGCCCAGCCATGAGAATGGTAAGACTATGAATCTGAAATGTAAGGTGACTGAAGTTGATGCAGTGGAGATATCCATCTTAATGAACTAATTATCATTTAGACAGCATTTTGAAGTAAGTAAGAATCTGATTACTGCAAAATGGTTGGTAAAGATGAATATAAAGCAACATTATGAACAATGAATTTCTTTAATTTTTACACAGTAATAATGAATAGACCAGTTGTCAGCATCAACAGGTCATTTTTTGACATTAACTAATATTTCTTTCTTATGCTAAAATGAGTGAACCACAAGTCACAAGTTTTGTGTTAGAACTAAGAACTATCAACCTAAGAAGCCAATTTCAGGGATTTGTGATTCAAATCAAGACTCAGGAACCACCAGTCACTGCAGTCAAAGCTCTGCCTCCTGTTAAAAAGAGTTACTGATGGGGATGGTATTTATAAGTGAAGGCGAACAAAATCCAAAGACAAACTGAGGCCCTGCGCTCTCTGTGGGGAGCAGAAAACAGATCAATCCATCTCAGACATCAATATCCGTTTGCATCCCTTTAGCTGCACATGTTTGCAGACTAATGAAATCTGTGCATGCCCTCCTGTTATCGATTTCAGAGGGGCCCTAATTTGCCGCTTGAGATCTGACAGCCTATGCAGCGCCGCCCCCCCCTCCCCCTCCCCTTCCTCCCATGCACACACGCGCACACACACTCACCCATACATACACATGCACACACACACACACACAGACAAACACACACACACACACTTCTACTTATCTTTTCGCTGTCTGCTTTTTTCTATCTCTCTCCATCTCCCTTTTTCTCACACTCTCTCACACACACGCACGCACGCACAGACGCACACACACACACACACACACACACACACACACACACAAACACACACACACACACACACACACACACACACACACACACACACACACACAGAACGACACACACAGAATGACACACACACACACACGCATGTGTGCCTACGTGTGTGTGTGAGCGTATGCAAACATAGACACATGCTTGCCCTCCCACACGCCAGCCCGCCGTGTGTGAACCGGTCGCCCCCCCGGCCGTGGATGCGGAGGTCTGCGCGGTGGGGAGGTCCTGGGGCCAAACGGTTTAGCGGTATCTGAAGTCGTTAGATATGATGATGACCGTGGTGAGAGGCCACAGCCATCAAACGGTCCTCAGCACACATCAGCCGCTGGACGCAGACCATATCTGAGCCCAGACGTCTGCCTCGCTGGTCCCGATGGTTATCTGAAAGCTTCCGGAGACCCGGGGATCTTTGGGGGATGTTCTGGCGCCAGGGCAGTAAATACGGATATCGCTGGATATCGCCTTTGATTTCACGTCCTGCCATGTTAGGGTCAGAGGTGATAAACCAGATGTGTTGTTTAATGTATATGTCTTGTTTTGTGTCCATCATCACCGATGTATCAGACGAGGGGTGAGAGCCCTGGAGACGCAGATGTCGTGTCTCATCGTCTTTATTTTCTGTAAATAGTAATACTAATATTTAATTAAAACAAGGTTGAAGCGATGCTGTTAGAGAGCCGACCCAGGATCAAACGCTGAGCGTTCCTCAGCCCCCCCACTGGGCGCCTAGTTGTGCTCACGCTGTCAGAGCGGTTTGAAGAGGAAGCTGAAATAAACAAACAGCCCCAGCATCTTGACCCGTTGTCTCAGGAGCTCCGACTCCTGAGACAACTCCTGAAGACGCTAAGAAGGGAGACAGTCAGGATCCAGCCTTCAGCTCCGACAGACAGACAGACACTCAGACAGACACATAGAGATACAGACAGACAAATGGACAGAAAGACAGACAGACAGACACACAGACATACAGACACACAGAGACAGTAGGCAGTTGTTTTAATTCAATCACTGTTAAGTGCAATATGAGGTGCAAGTTGAGTCCTGTAAACCCAGCTCAGCAGTCCAGTGGTGTTTAGGATAGTGGTGAACAGTCCCTGGTGTCATGAAGAGTGGTCTCTGCATGCATAATGTAAACTTAGAGCACACACTATCTGTATTATCCTCCACTACTCTCAGGTTACCACCTACTGAGTATGCGGCCACTCCTGCAGAGATTGTTGAATATCAAACACAATGATGAGTCCAAGTAGGCAGATGGTCTGATGACCTCTCTGACATCGTCAACATCCTCCCATGTTCGCTCCAAGCTACATCCTGTTAGCCTTAAAATAAATTAACCGTGTGGGAACGTCAGTTCCCTGTAAAGCTGCGGTCCTCTGAGACCGTTTGAGAAATGATTCGCTCCTTTTATGTGCCTTGTTTAGAATGAGCTTCACATACTGTTTTCTGAAACAGGTGATTTATAACATAAAGAACAGTCTTATACTCCTCAGACATTTGTAGAACTTTAGCGAGATGACTCGTCCACAGCCGCAGTTTCTGCTGAATCAAGGTGTAGGCGGTTGGGGTGCAGTGACCACAATTCATTTGCATATTGCCACGTTGCGGTATTTAGCAAACACTGCTAATTGTCAGCGTCCCTGTGGTAGTGGTTGTAGCACGTTGTCGACGCGGCGCCGACACAGTCACACCATGTGCTGCTAACTCCTACAAGATCAAACCTTGACACAAAACAACAAGGTGGACAGATGGCCGGCTGGCTAGGTCAAAGCACATCACCACCACTCATAACAAGTCTGAACACACATGCTCACACACAAACGCACATGAACACACATGCACCCCCACACACACACACACACACAAGCACGCACAGATACACAAAGAAACACGCACACTGATGCACACACCAAAAAATTGTTTACTTCACGAGTACAAAAATGTCTCAGGTCGCCACACAGGAGTGGCTGTGAAAACGTTTCTGTATCAACGTCTTGTGGAGCCCACATGTTGAAAGGGAAAAAATATATATACATATATCTCCCTGGAGAGCGCTGGAAGAGCTCTGGCCAAAGCAAGACAACGGCACGGCCATGCTGCCCAACCCTGGCCTGCCCCCCCAGCCCTCCTGCTGGAGACGGACTGCTGAACCCTTTAGCAATCCAACTAGTTCAGGGCACCATTCAACCATTCTACATGGAGCCGTACCCTTAAGGGGGTAGCAGACCCATAGACGTAGCAGAAAGGGTTCTAAATGTTCTAAATGTCTTACAGGACCTTCAACATAGTAATATATGCCATTTTGTCGCTGTTACTAAAATAAAAGCAGAATTTAGACAAAGTCGCCTTTGTCTGCTCTCCTGGCTCTTCAGTTTACTGTAACCCTGCACATCTTTCATTGCCGAATGGAAATAATTTGTTCAGAATGTGTCTTGGCCCGTGAAAAATAATTACACAAAAAAAATAAATAAACATTTCTTTATTTCTTGCTTTTACATTCGTTATTGAATTTTATGCATTGCATAATTCTTGGACTTTTGGGGTTACCTTCATTGTTGAATACACTTATTCTCAGGGTGCGATTTGTGAAAAAACCAGAGGGGGGGATAGTTTTGAGAAACATTTTAAAATGTTTCAAAATGAAGACGGACCCTGTGTATTTTGGTTGTTAATTATTACGATGTAATGGTGAAAATACTTTGGGTGGGGGGGATAATTTTTATCCCCACCGAGGATAAAAATAATTCAGCAGAGGGTAGGACGTGTAAACCAGAGGGGGGGATAATCCCCACCATCCCCACCGGCAAATCGCACCCTGCTTATTCTAAATCACTTTGGACAAAAGGGTCAGCAAAATAAATAGAATGTAAAAAAGTTGTGTCACAACAAAGGGACACGATGGCGCAGTGTGTGGATGGGTGGAGCTAATCTCCATGGCAGTTGGTGTTGTTGATGTGGTGGCTGAGAGTCAACTTCTAGAGGAGTTGTACCATAACGCCTGGTGTGGTGGACTTGAGGGTAAACTTCTAGAGGAGCTTCCGTCTGGCTAGCGGTGGATGGCTGCGTCTGAGAAAGGGTTCAGCTTCTTGGACACTTACAGTATAACGCCACGGTGCGTGGTGCAATTCATATCCAACAACGCTCAGTATGATGCTATTACACAACAATGGTACTCGCTAAAACACATTTTCTAGGCTTCTGCATTAAGAGGTTGATACCAGACCCTTCTGTCAGTCTGTGAGGTGTCGCTTCAACAGATTCAGACGACAGAGTGTCAGCATAGAGAGGGGGGCTATCCTAACGAAGACCCCCCTTGGGAGGGGGGGTATGGAGATGACCTCTGCGGTGAAGGTTATTTAGTATTTGTGAGACTACTGAAGTTCTACCCTACTCTCTCTTTTTTTTTCTTCCTCATTTCCCCTTTCACATTTGTGTGCAAACTAGTTAAGTCCCTGTCACTCAAGCTGCCAAGGTCTGTGGGGCACAGAAGCGAGAAGCTGAATATCATCAGAGACCAAGAGAGAGAGAGAGAGAGAATAAGAAAGAGAGAGAGAGAGAGACAGAGAGAGAGAATGAGAGTGACAAAGAGAGCTAGAGAGTGAAAGAGATAGATAGAGGGAGATAGTGACAAAGAGAGATAGAGAGCGACAAAGAGAGATAGAGAGCGACAGAGACAAAGAGAGAGAGAGAGAGAGAGAGAGAGAGAGAGAGAGAGAGAGAGAGAGAGAGAGAGATGGAAAGGGGGGGGCGGGAGACAGAGAGAATGGAGATAAGGAGAGAGAGAGCAGTGCAAAGGTGGAGATAAATTGGGGCAGGGATGATTGCAGATTGTCTGTCTAATGGCTGCCACCCAGGAAGCCATTTTAGGTGACTTGTTATCCGTCATGAGAGAGTCTCTCTGCCGGATCTCCTCGCTCTCCTTCCTCCTCAGCGGGGTGCTCCAGCTAAGAGCTCCAGGCTATCCAAGTGACCTCATCACTTAAAGCTGCTCTGTCTCCAGCACTAGACACTACCCTTCTCCCCACACACACATACACAAACAGACGCACACACACACACACACACACACACTCAGATGCACCCATACACACAAACAGACGCACACACCTACACACACACACACACACACACATACAAACACACACACACAAACACACACACACACACACACACACACACACACACACACACACACACACACACACACACATACAAACACACACACACAAACAGACGCACACACCTACACACACACACACACACACACATACAAACACACACACACAAACACACACACACACACACACACACACACACACACACACACACACACACACACACACACACACACACACACACACACACACACACCTGCACGCACACCTCTCTCTCTCTCACCTTTCAATTCCCTGTCTCGATGTCTCTCACCCTCTGCTCTCCCACCTCCAATTCCAGTTTGTCTCAGCTGCTGTTATTTAGTGATAAATCAGTGATTCTCAAAATGATGAGGGAAATGAAGAAATGAAAGTAAACTGGAGGAGAGGAGCTGGTTAGAGGAGCTGGTTAGAGGAGATGGTTAGAGGAGATGGTTAGAGGAGATGGTTAGAGGAGATGGTTAGAGGAGATGGTTAGAGGAGATGGTTAGAGGAGATGCTTAGAACAATAAGAAACCTTAAGTTAATTCACTGTTTCATCAACCTCAACGCTGTCCATCTCCTGGAGATCAGCTTTTTTTATTGTTATCAACGCGCCCAAACCATGCTGATGATTGGCTATGAGCCTGGCTCCCCTCAGAGCGACTCCAGGAGGTAATTGACATGCAGAGCGAGCGGGCTGGAGTGGATCTGTATGTGCGGTGCGCCGTGTGGATCAGAGCTCGCAGGCAGGCGGCATTAAGAGGAAACCGTCAAACTAAACGGGCTCGCTCAACCTGCCTCCATTACACTGACATGCTTGGCGACCCGTGAACTGAAGTGTTGTCAGGACCTGGTCATCTTACCCAGAGTCCCCCTGACGGTGGGGCGGGCGGGGCTGCAGCCGCAGGCAAATCATTGGCTTTAAAAAAGAGGAGTGCCTGTCGTGCACAGCAGGTGGCACTGATTGGCCCCTGTCCGGATCACTCACCTGTCAACCCGTCCCTCTGATGGCTCAAGGACTGGCCAAGGAAACGGGGCGTTAGCCAACAGGGCCGCCGATAATCAGGAGCACGGCGCGCTGGCCCGTCAGAGACCTGTCCACACATCGCTCACATTGAGCTGAACATTTGATTCTACCAAGTGTTGGAGTCCGGGCATGTGGTGACATCCAGCCTCCGCTACGCAGAGAAACACAGGACTAAACAACTGGAAAGCACCTCCCATTCATACCAACATCAATCTAGCCCAACATGGCTCTAAGCTAAGTGAAGCTAAACTTATCCCAGCATTACAGCCCATGCAGCTGTTAATAGCTGTCTAATAAAAAAGAACATTGTTTCAGTAAAGGTTTTAGGTTGTCTGAATACGACGCCTGCTCCCCACTACACCTGAACTTGTAACTCGGGGACCCCAGGATGACCCTGAAGCCTCTCAATACCTGACCCCTAAGGACTCAATCAGGGGCTGGGATCCCAGAGACACGGGCCCTATCATGTGTAGTTAAGGCCCCCAGCTCAGAGCCGCCGGCCCGCTGGGTGGTGCTTTAGGGCTCTCCAGGCCTCCGCCCCGCAGAGCCTGATTGCCTCCAACCTCCCGCTCTGTGGAGAAGATGAGGCTGGGGCGGGGCACCCCCTCCCTCTGCCGGGGGGGGGGGGCTGACCCCCAGCAGATTTCAAATGGATTTTAGGAGTCACAGGCAAACACACAGCTGGGCTCCAAACAAGCTCATCAGAACACCCTAGATCTGTAGCCCCCCTGCTGGCCCACGCAGACCCCCCCTGCACAATCACACACGCACACACATTCACACAATCACACACATACACCTACACACACCCACAAAACACCCACACACAATCACACACAGTAACAGCCTCCCTCTAGCCTCTGCTATTCCTCTCTTCCTCTCTCTCTCTCGTCTTCTCGCTCGCTCTCTCTGTGGGACATCAGTGGCATCTTGCTCAACTGGGGCTGTGTGGCCTTTTTGTTTCAATTATCTAGATGATCCATTCGAAAATGATTTTAGCTTGTTTACTGCATTGAAAGCTTGACTTTTATCTTTGTATCTTGCAACCTGCATGTGCAGAGCCAAGCGATGTCTATCGTTCTGTAGCATGTAGTAAAACAAGGTGAATTAGAATGGTGACGTGAGGCGCATGCAGTGCTGAGGTGAGCCCCCACACCACATGACAGCGGGCCACACACAGCCTTCATCTGGGGACAGCGTCTGTAGTCCAGGGGAACTACAGGACCCAGCATGCAACAGAAAGGAAGGTTTATCATCTATCAGAGCTTTGAACATCGATATATATATATAACTATGCATACATTTATATATATACATATATACAGTATATATATCTATATATGTAGATATATATATACACAAAACCCTTCCTATAATGGCCAAACTACAGAATCTTCCTTTAATCACCAAACTACAGAACCTTCCTTTAATCCCCAAACTAGAGAGCCTTCCTTTAATCCCCAAACTACAAAACCTTCCCTTAATCCCCAAACTACAGAACCTTCCTTTAATCCCCAAACTACAGAATCTTCCTTTAATCCCCAAACTACAGAACCTTCCTTTAATCCCCAAACTACAGAACCGTCCTTGAATCCCCAAACTAGAGAACCTTCCTTTAATCCCCAAACTACAGAACCTTCCTTTAATCCCCAAACTACAGAACCTTCCTTTAAGGTCCCCCCCCGCCAATCGCACCAAATGACTTTCATAAGCAGCAGGAGCTCACGAGCCGTAGCTGGAGGAGGTGGAGGAGGTGGGGAGGACCTTTATTGGTGACTTCATCAACTCAAAGTTTGCCTTTTTAGAGACAACAACTCTGATTTAAGGTGACAGTCAGCATGGCGTGAAATGTCAAGTCTGGGAATAGAATACAACGACCTACTGATTGTTACGGTTCAGAACAGAAATATCTGCTCATAGCCAACAATGTGTCCTGATTAGACAAGTTGGTCGCTTACATTCTCACTGCTACTAATTTACGAACTGTGTTTCCGAAGGTGTGTAAATGTTATTTCCTTCTGGCATGTAAATAAGCTGTAGGTACAAAAACAAATTCATGAAAATTAATGAAATCCATAAAAAACAAACAGTTGTTCCTTGACAGCGGGAGAACAATAAAAAAGAGAAATATATCACATAGAACCATTTTACATGATTTATCCCTGATTAGCAATTTCTAATTTTGTGCTTGTGTTTTATTTGAAGGTAAAAATTACAATATTTCGCAATATTTCAATGGAGAAACATTAAATGTTTTGGTGGTCCAAACTGACTGCAGAATGTTGCATGTTGTAATGCTTATCCTGAACTTAAGCAGAACAGCATTTTAATACTTGATATCAGGTTACCATCACTAACATTGTATACACTGTGTGACAAAACAGCCAATCCAGGAACAGCAGTAGTACTGTGGCTCCATGTGGATAGTCCACTGTGGTCCAACATATGGCGCGTTTCCACCAGCAGCCAAGCTCAATTACGGCTCACGTTTCCACCGCCGATAGTACCCTTGGTAGGGTTTTTTTTAAGTTGGATTGTGATAGCCTCGGCAGCTACGTAAGCATCGTGACCTCATAGCAGCCAGACAAAGGAAAAAGAAGAACGCAACACGATAAACAAAGAGCAACAATGTAGGACGTCCAAGAAGGACGGCAAACTTTTGCGTGACATTTTCTTAAATAAACAAAGCTTTTGCCGTTGTCCATAAATACCTTGCGGGTGCTGTGTTTTATCCCCCTGACACACGGAAGCGATGATTCTGTCGACAAATCAACAGTGTGGCTTGAACTCGTTGGAACCCTTTGAGACGTCTTGGTACCCCAACGGAGGAGTACAGAAAGATAAGTACGGCTAATCACAGCTAAGTCCGGACCCCGCCCACTTTTGGCGGTGGAAACTGAACCGTGCCGCACCTTACCGTACTGCACCGCCTGGTGGAAACGCGCCAATAATAACTCTACAGTCATTCAGCTGCATGTGTTTGTTGTCTTGCTCAAGGGCACCTACAGATAGACTGCGTGCACCGGGGTTCAAACCCAGAGACTTTCAGCTTGGACTATAGCCCTTTATAGGCTGACTATGCTGCACCCACACCAGGCTATCTGCAAGCAGGGAGCCAGCCCACTACTGAGGGGCAGGACCAGAGGGGTTCAAAGTCTCCTCAGGGGAACCAGCCGGGAAACAGACAGGAGCAGGCTGGCCCTAAGAATCCTAAATCTGTCAATCATACCCGAGCGAGGGATGTGTAAATACAGCCGCCGCTGCAGCGAGCGTTCAGCTTCAAGCCTCCTCCCCCCTCCAGCACTCACCCAGCACTCTCCCTCTGGTCGAAAGGGCCTCCACCCCAGCCTCCACCCCAGCCTCCACCCCAGCCTCCACCTCAGCCTCCACCGCAGCCTCCACCTCAGCCTCCACCTCAGCCTCCACCTCAGCCTCCACCCCAGCATCATGTAGGGAAGTCACAGTGTGGGGGGGTCATGGTGTGGGGGGTCATGGTGTGGGGGGTCATGGTGTGAGGGGTCATGGTGTGGGGGGTCATGGTGTGGGGGGTCATGGTGTGGGGGGTCATGGTGTGAGGGGTCATGGTGTGGGGGGTCATGGTGTGGGGGGTCATGGTGGGGGGGTCATGGTGTGAGGGGTCATGGTGTGAGGGGTCATGGTGTGAGGGGTCATGGTGTGGGGGGTCATGGTGTGGGGGGTCATGGTGTGAGGGGTCATGGTGTGGGGGGTCATGGTGTGAGGGGTCATGGTGTGGGGGGTCATGGTGTGGGGGGTCATGGTGTGAGGGGTCATGGTGTGGGGGGTCATGGTGTGGGGGGTCATGGTGTGAGGGGTCATGGTGTGAGGGGTCATGGTGTGGGGGGTCATGGTGTGGGGGGTCATGGTGTGAGGGGTCATGGTGTGAGGGGTCATGGTGTGAGGGGTCATGGTGTGGGGGGTCATGGTGTGGGGGGTCATGGTGTGGGGGGTCATGGTGTGGGGTCATGATGCCTCCAGCACAGGAGTCCTCCCAGGAGCGGTTTGAATACACTGCACACCTTCTGCTATGTATTGCCGGTTTCATGCGGTTGAATCCAGCCGGTTTCATGCGGTTGAATCCAGCCGGTTTCATGCGGTTGAATCCAGCCGGTTTCATGCGGTTGAATCCAGCCGGTTTCATGCGGTTGAATCCAGCCGGTTTCATACGGTTGAATCCAGCCGGATTCAGTGCTCTTCAGTCTATTCATGTAGAAAAACGGATTCAAAAACAGTGACATGTTGGGAAGGCTTTGCTTTTTCAGTACTTCATTTGCAGGCCCACAGTTCGTGTCAGCTGAATAGTTCACCTGGGGGTCTGCATGTGGATGATGATAAACATCAACTGTTATGTGCTTGTCTGCATACGTAACAGGGCTTCCGAAGATGTCTCAATAATGCAGGCCTTTGCTGGTTTATTGCCAATGCCACACACATTTGTTCATGAATTATAAAACTAAGAGCAATTATAGCTTTTACACAAATTACACACAGCATGCTGAATGCAAACAGTAATTAGGTCAGTGGTATTTCCTGCAACACCTGGGCTTGCGTTAAGCGTTGGATATCAATTATTGATGCCTCCTGTCCTGGCCTGCTAGCCTAGCGTAACCGCAGCTAGTGCTTCCATATTAGCATGCACATAATCGCTTTAATGACACCATATATCGTGGAAATCCTACTGTAAACTCAGACAGGCAGGTGTCTTACCCGTGTTTCACTAAATCTTCTGAAGTCTCCAATCCTTGATGAAGAGTTCATTGTGGAGTTAAAGGTTTCCTTATTGGATGAAGTATTTGTGTATTTACGTGGTTATATTTATTTGGACTCACTCATACTGTAAGATGCAGACATAATCTCTAAAAGTGTTTTTCTTTTTTTTGGCGAAGCATTGAAGAAGTGTGATAATGTCCATATTTTGGTATTGTATCATAAATCTAATAGTCGTTAAGCGCAGCATTTTGATATGTGGCCAGGGCATCAGCACCTTACATAAGTTGCCTCTTTAGGGATTGATGCATCTCTTTGGGCCCTATTTTAACGGTCTGAAACGCAAGTGAGAAGCGCCAAGCGCAAGTAGCTTTGTGGGCGGTTCTACGGCGATGTTGCTAGTTTACCTGAGCGAGGATACCAACCCTAAAAAGGGTTGGTCTGAAGTAGCCTAATTACCCGTAGGTGTGGTTTGGGGGTAACGTGCAATAAACCAATGAGAGTGACAGCTCCCATCCCCTCTAAGAGCCATGAGGGCATTTTTAAACTGACGAATTGATATTTTGACAGAGCGTCTGCAGTCTCAGATGAGACAGATGCACATGAATTTCAAACTTCAAATGGCTCAGTTTATGGCCAAATAATATGGCCTAATTCACACATGGAATAAAGTTTTCTTCCACAACTTCAGAAATACTGAGTCCTCAAATTAATTTTGGCAAAGAAAACTTAACACACATATGATATGCGATTATGCGGTAACTGTGGTTCTATTTAATGATATACGCAATACATTATAAACATTGTTTCTTATCAGTATTGTATGCATTATTGTTATCGACTTGTGTTCCTAATATGCATGTGTCCCCCCATTATTATACATTGCCATGGACTGTATTATGCGTTACGTGTTTAGTTTGCGTGTGTTTAAACAGATTGACGCACACACGCGTGCCTGCATTCATTAATTCTTTTACACATACACACATGCGCGCCCGCATTCATTCATTCTTTTTAACACTCACTCGTGGTAAAACAATGTTTTCTCACAATCAAATACTCATCAATCCTAAAAGTTATGAGCATGTACACAATGTCTGTGTCAAGAAAATATGTGTTTGCTGTACGGTGTTTGCAGATGCATTGATTTAAAAGTACAACTTATTACTGCTGTATCAGCTGTTCTTTCCCCAATAAAGGGGCGCATTATGCATGCGCCCTTAAAATAGCATCTGAACAACGCGCCACTGACTCTAAACCAGGTATTTCCTGGTTTGTGGCGCAAGTGATTTCTGAAACTGCAAAGTAGCACCAGGGAACGTTTGCGCCAGAACACGCCTCCTCCTTTCCCGAACTGCCTCTTTGGGCGCAAGATCATTCCCTAATTTACCGACGCGTGGGGCAGGAGGGAAAAGAACGCTCTGCGCAAGTTGCCAACTAGCAACGACACATGCGGCAGTGAGAAAGTCAATTGCGCTGGATGCAAGATAGGGCCCTTAATCTCCTTATGATTTGCTGTTATTGTCCCAAAGAAGCTTTGCTCAACCTGTGAAACTGTCCTCACAGTTTGGCTCGATCAGATATAAAAGTCTCAAAGTGTTGCCCAGTCCACTGTCAGGGTCAGGGAACAGTTGGTGTATTCATCGGTCTCCAACACAATGGCTGAGCTTCTAGCAGAAGGTGGATGATGGAAACCCAAAGAGGTACTTCTAACAAACCAAAATGTGGACTTTTACCATTAACCAAATCGACTTATGAGCAAATGTCTTTCCCATGTTTAAAGGTATTGTTAATACACCTATCATTTGGTCATCATCATTGGTCATCATCATTGGTCACGACATGTGAAGCGGGAAACACACTAAGCCTTTGCCTCCTAAATTCATCCAAACAGTTTTCTAACTATCGTAATAGTTTCAATTTGCACAAAGCTCCAAGGTAACCAGGGGCGGGAGGAATCATCCAAGCCCCGGGCTACCAGACAGAGACTACAAGGACCCCGCAGCTCATCGCGCTATGACCCCCGCTCTGCCCACATTTGTAGGTCAAACGTCCTTCAGAAAATCTAAAAATCAAGGATGGTGTTGTGCAGGCTGACCTTCTCTCTCGTACGTCGATGCACTGTCTTAGTTTTTCCATCAATTTCTTATATTTTTCTCTCTGGATGAAAAGGAGCCGTGTAGTGTGTGCGTGTGTGTGGAGCCGCCTGGGGGAGGTGTTCAATATGGAGGGGGACAGCGGAGGAGCCTTGAAGAGCGGCCGTACCAGACATCTGTAAGTACACTCATCCACTCAGGTACGAGCCGGCTGCTCCTCAAGGCATTGTCTCCTCGCTCAGGAGAGCGGCTCACCTTGAGCTCTTTGTTTCTATGGCGACTCTGTATCTGCCATTTCATTTACTCACAGGTGTAAGCTCCCATTCCAAAGGGAGGGCTGATGGAGGTGGTTGATTGGCTGATCCTTTTCACAGACGTTCCACTATTACAGGGAATATTTTTGCTGCATTTAACTGCTGTGCACGAATCCCAAAACAAGACATGAATTAGTGAGCGTTGTTATGGAAACGGAGCTGCCCCTGTGGATTTTGGTGCGCACCTTTACTCAGTGAAGTAGGTCATGTGATCTCTGAGAAAGACCAAGGTCTGCAGCTAGGGCTCATGTAATCAAATCAAATAATACCCCATAAAGCTCTTAACCTGCCGAGAAAAAAACACGAGCCCGTGGAGCGAGCGTTTTGTGTCCAAATCAGTTTTATTGATTCAAGCTCAGAAAGAAAGCAGCCCTTTAATACCTGCCATTATGAAGGCAAGCCGTTCATACCAAACATAACATAAATCCCAGTATGATCATAACAATAGAGGAATTGGAAAATAAAGATATTATGACTCTAGTTTGGTACACTCATTGTACTTAATCGGTTCCTGAGTTGTTTTCAGGTTTGTTTCCGTACCTAAAACAGCCTCACAAACAGGCCTTCCATCAAGATTCATGATTCAAAATGGTTTATTTGTCATATGCACAACAATTACAGACGCAGTCGCTGTCTGATACATGACTAATAATCACAAGTTCTTTATTCTTTATATATTAGTATCCTATGTGTACTATAAAGATGGCCTGCATGCAATGCGTTTGAGTTCATTCGGTCCGGACCCAGTTCCGAGTGGTAAGAGACCATCATACGTTTCCCATTGGCAGACTGGTCATGGGCCACAGCCATGAGCAGGGTTGTTGCTGAGAGGAAACAAACATTGAATGTGTCGGGGGGCAGGGGGGACTCATCTGTCTGTTTCCTAAATGAGCAGCAGTGGCCCTCGGACCCTGGCTAATATTCCGAGGGGCCTAATTAAAATGAGGTGGGATCCAGCGGAGAGCGGAGCCACACAGGTGATTCTAGTCACAGTCCAAAAGAGAGCGGGCTAATTAGGGAGAGTGATGGCCTTTCCTCGCCAGCCGCCGGAGAGACGTAAGGGCACACATTGTCCACTTCACCAGGCCTCTGTGGGAGCTAACCACAAAGTCCCCACGGCAACGCAACCAGGACAGAGAGCGGAGCGGGAAGGATAGATGAGGACGGTAGAGCAGCCTAGGGGACAATATGGGGTAGAGAGACCATAGAGAGACAGTATGGGGGTAGAGCGACCATAGAGAGAGACAGCATAGTGGGAGAGAGAGACAGTATGGAGGTAGAGAGACCATACAGAGACAGCATGGTGGTAGAGAGAGACAGTATGGGGGTAGAGAGACCATAGAGAGACAGCATGGTGGTAGAGAGAGACAGTATGGGGGTAGAGGGAACATTTAGAGACAGTATAGGGTAGAGAGAGACAGTATAGGGAAGAGACCATCGAGACACAGTATGGTGGTAGAGAGAGACAGTATGGGGTAGAGAGAACATGGAGAGACAGTATGGGGGTAGAGAGACAGTATGGGGTAGAGAGACAGTATGGTGGTAGAGAGAGACAGTCTGGTGGTAGAGAGGGAAAGTATTGTGGTGGTAGTAGAGACAGAGTGACAGTATGATGGGAGAGAGAGACAGTATGGTGGTAGAGAGAGAGACAGTATGGTGGTAGAGAGAGATAGTATGGTGGTGGAGAGACAGTCTGGTAATAGAGAGACAGTCTGCTGGTGGAGAGAGACAGTCTGGTGGTAGAGAGACAGTCTGGTGGTAGTGAGAGACAGTCTGATGTTAGAGAGACCATCCCACTCTGTCATATCTCTGGTTGTTCATCAGCTGTTTCTCTAACCTCCCTGCTGATGTAAACAGTAGAGAGTGAGACGGCCGCACTCCTCTGACGTCTGACACATGAATTATCCACAGCCTGTCAGATACCAACATCATCTCATCCCCCCGCCGGTCGGAGCCCTCCCTATGGACGGAGACACATCAATAGCTGTTTGTCTGGGCGCTGCATTATGCAGAGCTGTGTTTGAGGCACGTCACATGTTCACCTGACATTGAGGCGGTGCCGCGCCTTGTTCCGCCATAACACAGTGATAGAACTCGCCCTAATCTTAATTGATGGCGCCGGGGCTCATCTGCTAAAAGCCTCCCTACATCTATCTGCCCGCCATATATATGCGCACTAATAGCAATTGGTTTCTGCTGCACGTCCTTGGGAGGCAGCGGCGGGAGGCTGAGGGGAGGAGCCACGCATCTGCTGGGAGGCTGTCTCCTCCGGTCGCCACGGCGACATGCAGATGGAGACATGTCGCCCAGTCTACACACACACACACACGCACAACACACAGCATCACACACCCGCACAACACACAGCGCTTCACACAGGACCCCTCTGACGGACCCCTCCACCACCGGGTGCAGTACGAGGGGTTCCGAGCGTTTCCCTGCAGACGGGCGGAGAGATGGAGGGGAGAGAGACATGGGGAACAGCTCTTGGGCCTAGTTAACACACACACACACACGCACGCACGCACGCACGCACGCACGCACGCACGCACGCACGCACGCACGCACGCACGCACGCACGCACACACACACACACATACTTACCGTAGCCAAACAGAGCATGTGTTGTCAGTTGAAATGGTGTACCTGGTTTCCCATGTCACTTAGCGTTGCCTTGGGACTGAAACACACGCTTTTATTTTGGTGGTTTGCACATGCAAAGAATAAACATATGCAAATTGGAGCTCAGTGGAAACAACACATTACAATACACAGTGGAGTTATGGGATTCATTGATATATCAAGTTCAACGAAATGAGGCTTGATTTGTTCTTTCAGCAGGTTGGATGGAGGGCATGGAGCACACAGATAGCACACAGCATGGAGCAGGGGTATTTACATGCAGCTACAGGCTAGCAAACTATTCCCTGCAATGCCTTTTTAACATGCTGCCATTAATCCTGCCAGTATTACTGTGACATGCTGCGAGGGCTTTGCCAGGAAAAACACCATTACTGTAAATGACAGAGAGTTAGGCACCGGCCTAAACCGCCCCGGCGCAGAGCCCCTGTTCTCCATGATTGGTGCTTATTCTGCGACATCACGGCCATGATTGATCCATGCCCCTCTCTTAAGTCGCTGGAGTGTGACCCGGAGTGAGCCGTCCGAGCTGGCTTCTGACAGGGCACAACAGCCCGGCCACAATGTCCGAGGAGAAATTGATTTGACAAGCATTCAAGAGTAAATCACTTCCAGAAGTTAATTATGTTTTGAGAAACCTGTGTGTGGGTGCTCTTTGGTGTGCTAACACGCACAGAAGCATGCGGGCACATCTCCCACACGCACGCACGCACGCACGCACGCACGCACGCACGCACGCACACACACACACACACACACACACACAGTGGCAACCCCGCGCCGTCGGGCTTGGACGAACCGCGCCAGCATCCTGAACAGCGCCCTCTCCGCGGACAGGTAGTCCGAGGGAGATACAGCGCCTTGCAAAAGTATTCACCCCCCTTGGCTTTTTACCTATTTTGTTACATGACAGCCTGTAGTTCAATATTTTTTTAATCTGAATTTTATGTGATGGATCAGAAAACAATAGTCTAAGTTGGTGAAGTGAAATGAGAAAAATATATACATAAAACTATTTTTTAGAAATAAAAAACTGAAATTTGCCATGTGCATATGTATTCACCCCCTTTGTTATGACGCCCATAAAAAGCTCTGATGCAACCAATTACCTTCAGAAGTCACATAATTAGTGAAATGATGTCTACCTGTGTGCAATCTAAGTGTCACATGATCTGTCAGTACATATACACACTTTTTTGAAAGGCCCCAGAGGCTGCAACACCTAAACAAGAGGCACCACTAACCAAACACTGCCATGAAGACCAAGGAACTCTCCAAACAAGTCAGGGACAATGTTGTTGAGAAGTACAAGTCAGGGCTAGGTTATAAAAAAATATCCAAATCTTTGATGATCCCCAGGAGCACCATCAAATCTATCATAACCAAATGGAAAGAACATGGCACAACAGCAAACCTGCCAAGAGACGGCCGCCCACCAAAACTCACGGACAGGGCAAGGAGGGCATTAATAAGAGAGGCAGCACAGAGACCTAAGGTAACCCTGGAGGAGCTGCAGAGTTCCACAGCAGATACTGGAGTATCTGTACATAGGACGACAATAAGCCGTACGCTCCATAGAGTTGGGCTCTATGGCAGAGTGGCCAGAAGAAAGCCATTACTTTCAGCAAAAAACAAAATGGCACATTTTGAGTTTGCGAAAAGGCTTGTGGGAGACTCCCAAAATGTATGGAGGAAGTTGCTCTGGTCTGATGAGACTAAAATTGAACTTTTTGGCCATCAAAGAAAATGCTATGTCTGGCGCAAACCCAACACATCGCATCACCCAAAGAACACCATCCCCACAGTGAAACATGGTGGTGGCAGCATCATGCTGTGGGGATGTTTTTCAGCAGCCGGGACTGGGAAACTGGTCAGAGTTGAGGGAAAGATGGATGGTGCTAAATACAGGGATGTTCTTGAGCAAAACCTGTACCACTCTGTGCATGATTTGAGGCTAGGACGGAGGTTCACCTTCCAGCAGGACAATGACCCCAAACACACTGCAAAAGCAACACTTGAGTGGTTTAAGGGGAAACATGTAAATGTGTTGGAATGGCCTAGTCAAAGCCCAGACCTCAATCCAATAGAAAATCTGTGGTCAGACTTAAAGATTGCTGTTCACAAGCGCAAACCATCCAACTTGAAGGAGCTGGAGCAGTTTTGCAAGGAGGAATGGGCAAAAATCCCAGTGGTAAGATGTGGCAAGCTCATAGAGACTTATCCAAAGCGACTTGGAGCTGTGATCGCCGCAAAAGGTGGCTCTACAAAGTATTGACTTTAGGGGGGTGAATAGTTATGCTTATTGACTTTTTCTGTCATTTTGTCCTATTTGTTGTTTGCTTCACAATAAAAAAAAAAAAACATCTTCAAAGTTGTAGGCATGTTCTGTAAATTAAATTATGCAAATCCTCAAACAATCCATGTTAATTCCAGGTTGTGAGGCAACAAAACACGAAAAATGCCAAGGGGGGTGAATACTTTTGCAAGGCACTGTACGTACCGTTCAGCGCGGCTGCGCGAGCTCGCTCATCAAGCAAACCCTGGCAATCATGGGTATTGGGATCACCTGGGGAACTCCTCTGCCGCCAGGCAGAGGAGTTTTAAGGGCCAGGCATGCGGCAGACGAGGAGAAAGCCGAGTTGGAGTCAGTCGCGGTAAGGGACGAACGCACCATACCGCACTAACGCCAAAACGCTTCCCCACAGGACTGAACGGGAGAAGCCGGGAGCGATTAGGCCTACAATCCAAGCCGACCTCACCGAAGGACCGGACCCGGAGAACCCTCACCCTTTTGCCCCATTGGGGAAGAAACATAAGTTACTTTATGATTTCCCTTTTTTGAGCGAGCTGCACGTAATAAAACCGCAACCCTGCTTGAGTGTTTGATTCAAGAATCCCAGGCGCCGCCGACGGGGGTTGCCACAACGCACACACACAGACACACGCACCTGCACACACATACAAACACAGCCTTACAAACACACACAAGCACATACTCTCTCCCTTTCACACACACACACACACACACACACACACACACACACACACACATATGAGTCCTGCTGGCAGCAGGGTTGAATGGCAAAGATCACCCAGTTTAGAGGATCTTTGGCTCCATGCTTGGTAAAGTATTTACAGAGCAAGGCTTAATAAGTGGATCAGATAGATTGATGGATAAATCATTTGACAGTGCTTCCTTTCCTTTGAAACTCAGTGTATTTCTTCCAGATCCCTGCGATTTACACATTGTCTACGATTCGAATTGTGGACTTTGATAAAACCACGGGCGAACTCCAATCTCCTTTAATTGACTTTAATCTCCTCACATTAGTCTCCGTCTGTGACGCGTGTGCATAATGCAGTCAGAAGGGATGCTTTTTATGCCTAAGTAGTCAATAATGGCATCAGCATGTGTCTGCCATAGCCCCCACTTTGGCCGCGCTCCAACCTGTTAATACCATTAGAACAATACTGGTAAGAGGCCTGTTGGCCGGGCCCATGGAGCGTCACTCTGGGACCGGTTGGGTCCTGTTGGACGCTGCTCGGCCCTGGGAAGGGACATGTGTTTCCTCACCTCCGGCGGCAGCTGTCAGCCTCTGATGGCTGCCCTCCCCGGTGCAGTGCCAGGGTGCAGGGAGGAGGAGCCGGAGGACAATATGAAGATGGATGAAGAGGAAGAGAGGGAGAGAAGGCCAGGGATGGTCTGATGGACAGGTAGATAGATGGAGAGATTGTGTACTCTGACATCGTTTTGAGGTCACATCGTTGGAAACAGTGTCTGCTAACTCACTACGATATATGTAGGTTGATAGATTGATGCATGGATGTAAAGATAGATATGTTGATATACAGTCAGACAGAATACACACAGATGTGAAGATCAATAGCTAGATTCATAAAAAGAGATAAATAGAAAGATAGATTGATGGCTAGAGTCATATATATATATAGAGAGAGAGAGAGAGAGAGAGAGAGAGAGAGAGAGAGAGAGAGAGAGAGATCGACCCTAGATAGATATGGATTGATGGATTGATAGATAGATATCATAACAGTTCAGTAACAGACATAATGTGCATAACACAGCGTACACGCAGCCTTCTGGGAGGAGAAGATTCACAGATGGAGCGGTGAGTGTTTGTAGCTGTTCAGGTATAGCAGTGAAGAGTGTTTAAAGCTGTTCAGGTATAGCAGTGAAGAGTGTTTAAAGCTGTTCAGGTATAGCAGTGAAGAGTGTTTGTAGCTGTTCAGGTATAGCGGTGAAGAGTGTTTGTAGCTGTTCAGGTATAGCGGTGAAGAGTGTTTGTAGCTGTTCAGGTATAGCTGTGAATAGTGTTTGTAGCTGTTCAGGTATAGTGGTGAAGAGTGTTTAAAGCTGTTCAGGTATAGTGGTGAAGAGTGTTTATAGCTGTTCAGGTATAGCGTTGGAGGTGTTTGTAGCTGTTCAGGTATAGCAGTGAAGAGTGTTTGTAGCTGTTCAGGTATAGCGGTGAAGGGTGTTTGTAGCTGTTCAGGTATAACAGTGAAGAGTGTTTGTAGCTGTTCAGGTATAGCGGTGAAGGGTGTTTGTAGCTGTTCAGGTATAGTGGTTTAGGCTGTTTGAAGCTGTTCAGGTATAGCGGTGAAGGGTGTTTGTAGCTGCTCAGGTATAGCGGTGAAGGGTGTTTGTAGCTGTTCAGGTATAGCGTTGAAGGATGTTTGTAGCTGTTCAGGTAACTACTCCTTTGTTTGATCCCTGCAGCCTCCACCTGATGCAGGAGGTTCTGAACCAGGACAGGGGGGTTCTGAACCAGGAATGGGGGGGTCAGCGTTCCTGTTTAACTCTAGGCCTCTGGACCAGTGTGGGCCGGTCCATTTATCCTTGATTTTAAATTAACTGATAAGTTCCCAAACCAAGATGAACGTAATGTATTTTCTAGAACAGCATGATTAAATAATATCAATAACCTCTGTCCAACCCCAAACACCCGGAGAAAGAAATAGAGTCGCTGTAGAATCTGAGTTCATCCATAATTCACATGGACATTCCAACTCAGATTACTGTCAATATGGAACAAAAATCAAATCAAAACTCAACATCCAGAATTCTGCCAATAACCAAATAATGCATGCAGAGCAGAATTTGGACGATATCCAATCATTTTACCATTTCAGAAGAGAGTGCTAAAATTGTGTTAGGAGCAGTGTTGGTAATAACGCCGTTTAAAAGAACGGCGTTAGGTAACGCCGTTATTTTTTCAGTAACAGGGGTAATCTAACTAATTACTATTTCCGTCGTTACAACGCCGTTACCGTTACTGTACGATAAATGCAGTGCGTTAGTATGAATTGATTGAATAAACTGAGTAATCCGAACGCACCCCTGGCTTCAAACACAAACTGCTAGTGAGGAGACCGGGTGGGTTAACAACGAGATAAGCGATTATGATTGGCTAAGGCAGAGTCATGTTTCATCGTAGCCAATCGGAGCCAGTGTTTTTACACACAAGCCAGGACACGCGCGCCACACACACGCAAACGCGCACACCAAACAGATTTGATGAAGCAGCAGAAATGGCGAGTCCAATCCAATGAAATTCAGGCCCCATCCACATTAACCCGGGTAAATGTAAAAACGCATATCCGCAATGAAAATGATCTCCGTCCACACTATCGTTTTCATATCGTTTTCGGAATGTTTTGCATCCGCGTTCCACACTGAAATTATTTTGATAAACAGTTGTTGTCATGGTTACGTAACTCCGCCACGCCTCTCTGTTTAGATTGCAGGCGCGCGATCAGCTGATATTTACAGTTGATCAGCTGGTTAATCATTTCCGACCCGGTCTTCGCTCAAAGTACGGTTTGAACTGTCTTCTTTCGGGTTTTTTACCTCCGGCATTGGAGCAACGAATATTTTTGAGCCAATATGTCGAGTTGTTTATGGAGATAAATTAGTACATTGTACAGAGAGATCATCGTTTGTATTTCTCCAGCCATTTTTTTGAGGAGCGTCTCGGTCTCGAGCGCAAGCTTGTGGCAGTGTCATGGCAACCGAACGTCATTGTTTCTGAAAGCCTCCGTCTACCCTGCCACACTTCAACGCGAACCCAGTGTTTTCGCATTTATCCACCTCAGCAATCGTTTTTCGAAAAGCATCGTTTTCAGTGTCGGAATTCTCTGTTTTACTGTGGATGGAAGGGCTAAACGGACAAATATTTATGCGTTTGTAGATTTACCCGGGTTAGTGTGGACGGGGCCTCAGTTGGAAGCATATCAGGGCCTTGAATGGGCAGTTCAACCATTTAACACATTAAGGCCAAGTGAAAACTGCTCAGAAAAATCCAAATTCTTAGACATATAGCAACTTTTTTTTTTTTACAGTTACGCAAATAGTTACTTTCCCTGGTAACTAGTTACTTTTATTATAAAGCAATTTAGTTACTAACTCAGTTACTTTTTGGAACAAGTAGTGAGCAACTATAACTAATTACTTTTTTAAAGTAACGTTCCCAACACTGGTTAGGAGAGTGACAGCAACACACTCCACAACAAGGCTCTCACCCACAGTCAGTTACACCCAGAAACGTGTCCCCTTAGCCAGTTTGTCCTAGGACTCTGTCCCACACACAACAACCAACACATCAGGCAAAACCAAATTACAAGAAAACCACAAGAAAAGTATTTGCCACATTGGAAAGTTTCGACCAAAAACCAGAGTAAATTGGCATGCTATTTGTCACATAACAGAGAATACACTGTTGCAGAATACCTGACCACCGTGACCAAAAGCTAAGGAAATCCGTGACCAGGTAAAGACTCAGCAAACACAGCCGGGCCTTGGAGAAGGGACAAACAGACACACCTGGCTCTCCAGAGAGGACAGACCACTCCCACTGCACACAAAACCCACTGGAAACTGAGCAGCAATTCCTAACTTCCTGCCAGTCAAACCAAGACATCAGGAACACACACTTCCAACGGATTACAAAGGCATACTAGGACTTTAAAACACTCCAGAAGCTAACTAACTGTGATAGAGAGAGAGAGAGAGAGAGATAGATAGATAGATAGACAGATAGATAGATAGATAGATAGATAGATAGATAGATAGAGTGATAGATAGAGTGATAGAGGAGTGTATTAAAGATGATGATTTGTTGCGTGAGGCGTTGATTTGGAGGACAGATCCACCAATGGGGAGCGAGGGGTGAGGCGACGCCCACCAGTGGCTGTTTAACTTAGCTCCAGTGTGGAGCGCCCCCTGCGGTCACATGACCCTGAGGCCCCGTGCCGCCCCTCATTAATCAGCCTCATAGCCTCATTTAAGTGCTTGTTGTCCTGACCTATCGGTGAGTGACGCTGGCATTTAAGAAATATCAGCCGAGGGGTGGCCGGGCGAGAAAGGACACTCCTCGCTTCACCGTCTGAAGAGAGAGGATCCCTTCACACAGAGAGAGAGAGAGAGAGAGAGAGAGAGAGAGAGAGAGAGAGAGGGAGGGAGGGAGGGGGGGAGGGAGAGAGAGAACGCTCCTCATCACCATCTGGAGAGGATCATTCTTCATCTTTTTCTTCTCCTCTGCTCTCCCGTCAGGACAGGCTGTCTGAGGGTGGAGGTGACGGAGGTCAACCCCAGGCCCAAGGAGGCTTGATGAGCTCCACAGGATCACCTGACGTAATGAGGACAATGGAGGCAATATAGGGGCCAGATGAGGCCAGCAGGGCGAGAGAGAGAGAGAGAGAGAGAGAGAGAGAGAGAGAGAGAGAGAGAGGGAGAGGGGATCCCTTCACACAGAGAGAGAGAGAGCGAGAGAGAGAGAGAGAGAGAGAGAGAGGGAAGAATTCCCTTCATGTCATCATCGGAAGCAAGGCAGCAATGAGAGTGGACAAAGCGAGCCACAATGGGAGATGGAGAGGAGTTGATGTGACGGTTAAGAGCACACAAAGAGAGGGGAAAGAGGGCGAGAGACATTCCTGAGAGGCAGGGAGAGAGCAATTGGAAGGAGGAGAAAATAGGTACGAGTCAGAAAGGGAGAATGGAAGGGAAGGGATAGGAGGAGATTGCAGGGGAAAGCGAGCTGAGTATAATGTGCCAACGCTTTGTGAGACTGTGGTGTGGAAGGTGGTGCTGATAGGGCTGATGGTGGTGGGGGTGGATGGAGGCACCATCAGTGTGATAGGCAGAGTCACATCAGTGTGATGGGGCTGGGCTGATGGTAACCGTGGTGATGGACGGAGGCACCATCAGTGTGATAGGGCTGATGGTAACTGTGGTGACGGACGGAGGCACCATCAGTGTGATAGGGCTGATGGGGATGGTAACCGTGGTGACGGAGAGAGTCACAATCAGTGTGTTAGCGACAACGAGGAGCATCATGTCAGAGCAGAGTGATGGTGATGATGATGATGATGATGATGAGAGGATGACCGTGAGGCTGACAGCGGACACGGCCGTGATGGCCCTCAGCGTCCCACCGCCGCTCCGCCTCGTAGCGCCGGCGATCGGCGCCTCCCTCTGTGAGGCGGAGAAGGCGGGGAGAGGCCGACCTCCGGCCCCATAGAACATCAGCCCCGTCGTTAGCACCCGGCTGTCTGCAGCTTGGGTCAACGGGGCTCCGGGCCAATAAGAGACGCTCATATCTCAGCCGCTCATAAGCAGCCGGCTGAGTGACAGGAGGATAAGTGATGAAGTGAGGTGGGAGATGGATGGGAGAGAGGGGAGGGATGGGAGAGAGGGGAGGGATGGGAGAGAGGGGAGGGATGGGAGAGAGGGGAGGGGGGTGAGGGGAGGGAATGTGGGGGTGTGGAGAGGAGATGGGGAAGAGGATACTGGAGAGGAGGAGAGAGCGAGAGAAAGAGAGAGAAAGAGAGAGAGAGAGAGAGAGAGAGAGAGAGAGCGAGCTGCAGATGCGATGGTGTTCTGGTGAGACAGTGAAAGAGCACCGTGATTATTATCAGGTTAATTTCATCTCAGATAACCACGGACCAGTGGATATGCCCCTCCCACCACCACAGCCTGCCCCCCCCCCCCCCCTTGTGCAGATCGCAACAGAGGAATCCTACTCACTCACTAACCCTTCTCTTTCTGTGCTAAACCCTATAATCCCATCCCCACCCCCCCCCATCGCCCCCACCCTGCTGTGTCGGTTCGCACACTTCCTCTTCCCCGTTTCCCACGGATCGCTACATCTCACATGTTGGTATCTGGCAGCCCCCCCCCCCCCCCCCCCCATGTCATCTCAGAGCAGAGTCTCCAGCACCCCATGAATATTAAAACGCTGTGCGGGGAGGGGGCGGGGGGGAATGAAAAGGGGCGAGGGGTGGGGGAAGGGTGGGGGGAGGCGGCGGTGTCTGAGAGAGACAGAGAGTACGAGGCATAGAAAGGGGAGCTGCTAATGTCAGACAGGGCCAAGTCCCGGATTCAAAGGAGGATTTTCACATTATGATTCTGCAACAGTGTTGCATACTTCAAAGACCTTATTACAACGGGCCATTAGCATTCATAGTGCCATTCAGGCAGGGCTCCAACACCTGCATGGGAAGCAGAGCTCTGTGGCGCGGGGAGCCGGGCTGGGGCCCCTGGGCCCAGGGCCCCCGGCCCCGGCTCAGAGACTGAGGGGGGGGGGGCTCCCAGGGACACAGGGCTTCTCCGACACAAATCACGGAACGGATGGAATTTGAATAAATGTCACTTCTATTTTCCGCAGTGGACAGTTTGTTTGGCGGAGGAAAGCAAGTCTGAAGGCTCTCTGAGAAGAGCTGCTGGGTGGTGTTCACCTTCCTCCGTCACACTCTGGGTGGTGTTCACCGTCCTCCGTCACTCTCTGGGAGGTGTCCACCATCCTCCGTCACTTGCTGGGAGGTGTCCACCATCCTCCGTCACTCTCTGAGAGGTGTTCACCGTCCTCCGTCACTTGCTTGGTGGTGTTCACCGTCCTCCGTCACTCTCTGTGTGGTGTTCACCGTCCTCCGTCACTCGCTGGGTGGTGTTTATCGTCCTCTGTCACTCTCTGGGGGGTGTTCACCGTCCTCCGTCACTCTCTGGGTGGTGTTCACCGTCCTCCGTCACTCGCTTGGTGGTGTTCACCATCCTCCGTCACTCTCTGGGTGTTCACCGTCCTCCGTCACTCGCTGGGTGGTGTTCATCGTCCTCCGTCACTCTCTGGGTGGTGTTCACCGTCCTCCGTCACCCGGTGGGTGGTGTTCACCCTCCTCCGTCACTCTCTGGGTGGTGTTCACCGTCCTCCTTTAATCACTCTCTGGGTGGGGTTCACCATTCTCCGTCACTCTCTGGGGCGTGTTCACCGTCCTCCGTCACTCTCTGGGTGGTGTTCATCGTCCTCCGTCACTCTCTGGGTGGTGTTCACCGTCCTCCGTCACTCGCTTTGTGGTGTTCACCGTCCTCCGTCACTCGCTGGGTGGTGTTCACCGTCCTCCGTCACTCGCTGGGTGGTGTTCACCGTCCTCTGTCACTCTCTGAGTGGTGTTCACCGTCCTCCGTCACTCGCTGGGTGGTGTTCACCGTCCTCCGTCACTCTCTGGGTGGTGTTCACCGTCCTCCGTCACTCTCTGAGTGGTGTTCACCGTCCTCCGTCACTCGCTGGGTGGTGTTCACCGTCCTCCGTCACTCTCTGGGTGGTGTTCACCGTCCTCTGTCACTCTCTGAGTGGTGTTCACCGTCCTCCGTCACTCTCTGGGTGGTGTCCACAGACCTCCGTCACTGTCTGGGTGGTGTTCACCGTCCTCCGTCACTTTCTGGGTGGTGTTCACCGTCCTCCGTCACTCGCTGGGAGGTGTCCCATCCTCCGACACTCTCTGGGAGGTGTTCACCGTCCTCCGTCACTCTCTTGGGGTTGTTCATCGTCCTCCGTCACTCTCTGTGTGGTGTTCACCGTCCTCCGTCACTCGCTTGGTGGTGTTCGCCGTCCTCCGTCACTCTCTGTGTGGTGTTCATCGTCCTCCGTCACTCGCTGGGTGGTGTTTATCGTCCTCTGTCACTCTCTGGGGGGTGTTCACCGTCCTCCGTCACTCGCTGGGTGGTGTTCACCGTCCTCCGTCACTCTCTGGGTGGTGTTCACCGTCCTCCGTCACTCGCTGGGTGGTGTTCATCGTCCTCTGTCACTCTCTGGGTGGTGTTCACCGTCCTCCGTCACCCGCTGGGTGGTCTTCATCGTCTTCCGTCACTCTCTGGGTGGTGTTCACTGTCCTCCGTCACTCGCTGGGTGGTTAAAGGTTGCATCAGGATGGATGACGTCACTTCTCCGAGATCCCAAACAAACAGAGCCTGCTCGCCCCTCCCTTCCGTGTTTCGTGCATCCAGTGAAAACTATCATGAACGCAGCGCAAAACCCCGCAACACCCAACCCTTGTCGGTGATTGGTTGGAATACTATTTGGTAACACGGTATAATAAGGTGCCATAATAAATAGCAAACTAGTCATTACCAAACCCTTTGTTAATATTTGTTAATTGTTACTCAAATATCTATTTGGCACAAGTTAAGTTTTTTCATCATTAATTAAATATTAGTTGTTTGCATAAAAACTGTATGTTAATGTTTTAACAAATATTAAACAATCTATTAACTAATATTTGTTAATACTTAACTAAATGTCTTTTTGGCACTAATAAGTTATTTCTTACATCATTTAAATGTTAAATGTTTTTTTTTGACAAACTATATGTTAATGACATATTATTTAACTAATTGTAAACTGTGCTTCTGCCTATCCCAATATGAACCACTCCTCATAGGACCCTTACAATGAAGTTGGTTAAGCTTAATTCATATATTAGTAATATATAGCTATCAGCGTGGGGCCCCTTATAATAAAGTTGGTTAAGCTTAATTAATATATTAGTAATATATAACTATCAGTATGTGGGACTCTTATAATAAAGTTGGAAGAGTAATTAATTATTTACAAATATTTTTTCTAACATTTATTAACGATAGCAAATATTTTACAGTGGGTCTCTCACACTGGAAATGAATGATCTCAGCACACACGGTTGGGAAGGGGGATGAAAATTCTTTATTTATAAAGTCAAAGTCCTTTTCCTCCCCTGGGACGACAGGCGTCGTCTGTACAGGAGGGGGGAAATGTAACGTTGCGGCTGCCCGTTACCACATGCAGTTGATATAAACAGGGCCCCGTTTCCCGAAAGCATCGTTGGTAACGAACGACGTGAAAACGCTCGTAGCTAACGAGGACTCAAGGGGTACTCGTAGGATGCTAAGAGCATCGTTAGCCTACTATAGCCTCAGTGGCATCACCAGCGGACATTCCTTGTATTGAATGCGTTTTATTAAAACACATCCAGTACCACGGAATGCCCAGCTGTCGCAATTTCGCAACCAAAAACAGTGGTTACCGCCGATATATCACTCATAGACTACTGTTAGATTTAAACAGCAAAGATAGACATGTTAGAAGTCAACAACATAATTTATTGCGGCAATTTAAAATTCCAAAGATACATGCGCAGCCGAAATGTACCCATCAAACGTCACGTCACAAGGCATATAATAAAATCAAATGATTCCATTGCACTTGTGTGGGAGGTCGCTTTCGAGCTGCACTTGCTGTCTCCCTCTGATTTTAATTCAACCATCGTGGATAAAATGTCCACATATTGATCAATGACAGAAGACATAGGCTACTGTAGACAAGCATCATGCTGAGACCAGCGGGTGTCGGGAGAATTTCTGCAGGCGTTTTTTGTTGCGATTGTTTGCATTAAGCACTGTAGGCGCTTCGGTGAGGCTGTTATGAAGTTCACTATTTATTGGACCCTACCTAGACAGTAAAGAACATCCCCGACCATAGTTAATCGCGTTTGTAATCTACACTCAGACGTGAACTCATTATTGCATGCGGGTGTCTTCATCAATAAAAAATAAAACATTCGGGAGTATGCAATAATTTAAATTATTCTAAAGAGGTCAGAGACTCCGTGCGCAGCCCCGCTTTCCCCAGTGAACCAAGAAAGCCCGCGCCGTGACGAATGGGGGATTTGACCCCCTCGGTTTTACACAGGAAACTTGGGATTAGAAGGTGAAATCGCCGGGCGTACTAAACTGCGACCGAACCGGATTGGCAGTGTAAAAAGACCTATAGCCTACTTCATCCTGCCCAACAATATGGGCAGGATCTAGACCAAGCTCTCCTAATCGGGTCAGCAATAGCCGTGTGTCAATGCCTAATTGAATGATAATGAATTAATGGAACATTGCATTTTTAATGTCTACAAATATTCTAGACTAGAGAGTGCGAGCCAATCAATGAAACCTTATGCGGAATCAAATAAAGTCAGCTCTCTTTGCTGCGCAAAGTATGTTTCAGAAATCAGCACATTAAGATAAATGTAGTTGTCACACAAGCTATTTTGCATTTTTGTAATACGGAATTATTTCAGTGGGGGAAATGCCGTGAAAAAAATGTATGCACAGTGCGTTCAGTATTAGGACTGATATAGCATATGTCGGCCTAGGCCTAATCAATTGTGTTTTAATATCTTTAGAATTCAGTAGCATGCAGTCTATTCTTTTCGTAGGCTACTCTGCTGTTGGACTTCATGGGGAGATATTTTAACCCTTTTAACCCCATTTTCCTGCGACATTCCTGCGTCTCCCCCTCCTACATAGCCCGTTTCAGCACCGTGTCAGTGGACAGGTACAACCCTACGAACGGCTTGAGTGCAGTGAACGCGCGTTCATATTTAAGAGGAGATTCGGGAAACGCTCCAAAGAAATTCACGATGGTTCGCAAGATCCATCGTGAGAACGATCGCACGGAGCGAAGATCCATCGTTATCGGGAAACGAGGCCCAGGACTGACACCGCGATTCACAATAGCCCTTTTATTGGCAAACACGAACATAGCATTCCAACGCACACGCGAACATAATATTCCAACGTTTTCATGACACCACCTGCAACACACAAACATAAAATCCAACATTACGAGAAAGCCGGTCATGGGACACAATACAAACATCTCACGAACAAGGACAAGACATTAAAAATACTCACGTTGCGGTTGAGCTGGCTTCCGGGTTTCAGAGGATGGGGGAGGACCAGACGGGAAGTCCGGAAGAACATTTGTGCGTTGTGGGTGTGGCGTCAGACGGGCAGGGATCAAGTGTGTGGGATGAGAGGGGTGTTTGGGGTACTTGGGGAATATTTATGGAGTTATGTATAAGGATGCTTACTAGACCAACATGTTTTGAGTAATGTGTTAATTAGGTGTGGTGATATTTAAATCGAAATTTTTTATTTGTATTGTGAATTGAATTGCAGGTGATATGGGTCAGTCCATGAGGGTTATATTTTGTGCCAAAACAGGTCTGTATGAGGTAGTAGGGTCTGAGGTGAGTTTGTGGCAACACCTAGCTCTTGGACAAGCCAATGGCTAAATGGAAATGCCAGAGTGGAGGACGGTTATTTTTTAGTTTTGCTTATTGACGATATTCTGAAGTATAATTATTAATTGAGAGTTACTCTTTGTGGATTCTTTTTGGTTTATTTGGTTTATGCATTTTTTTTGCCTCCTGACAGGCATATTTACCTGCGGCTACGGAGAATAAAACAGGTCAACTGCCTTTGCCCAAACCTCTGTCACACTGCCTTCAGTCGTACCACCACCGCAAGGCTGGCCAGGCAACAGTCCCCCATACTGATAGTTATATATTACTTATATATTAATTAAGCTTAACCAACTTTATTATAAGGGAACCCACGCTGATAGCTATATATTACTAAGCTTAATCAACTTCATTGTAAGGGTCCAATGAGGAGTGGTTCATTTAGGGATAGGCAGAAGCACAGTTTAATAACAATTAGTTAAATAATCATTTGTCATTAACTTTTATATTAACATATAGTTTGTAAATAAACATGTAACATTTAAATGATGTAAGAAATAACTGTTAATTAGTGCCAAAAATACATTAGTTAACTATTACAAATATGAATACAATATTAGTTAATAGATTGTTTTGTATTTGTTAAAACATTAACATACAGATTGTATGCAAACAACTAATATTTAATTAATGATGAAAAAACTATTAACTGGTGCTAAATAGATATTTTAGTAACAATTAACAAATATTAACAGGGGTTAAGGGTTAGGTAATGACTAGTTTGCTATTTATTATGGCAACTTATAAAGTGTTACCTACTATTTATTTTGGTTTTGATTGTTTGGTAGTGCCATTTGTGTTTGTGTACGATCTCGGAGCATAGGCTACCTACAGAGACGCAGTTTTTTGACGGCCTACTTATGGGGCGGGCAGCTAGCGGATCAGATGAATGTGATCATTTATATTTTGGCCTAGAATCGCTGATACAACCTTTAAAGCAGCACCTTAGCAAAATAAGGAGGCACAACAAACCAAAAATTGTATTAAAATATAGCATGAGGGTGCACAGGAAGGGCTTTCCGAGGATGTAAACGTATGCAGAATAACTTCTGCAGTTATTAAGTTTGTTCTTCCTCAGCAGCCCCATTCAGCAGCTCTTCTCCGTCAGGGTGTTCTCTGTTCTTATAGCCGCTTCCACCAGGACCCGCCTTAAGACAGGAGTTTATTCACTTAAGCGTGCTCAAAATGGAGGGCTTCTGATGCAACGGCTTTAAGCAGCGCGGCCCCCACAAGCTGTTTGCGGGTTCATTAGCTCTCCGTTGAGTTGACTGGCAACACTTCATAACGCCGGCTGTGTGGAGACACACACGCCTGTGGAAAACCGCCTTTGTGTGAACTAAAAAAGTAAGAACCATTTGGCTTTTTTGTGTTTTCAAAGGGTAACACAAGGTTACACACAAAGGATACTATTAATCCCCAACTTAAAAATAAGTACCCCTGAGACAAAGACAGGGAGAAAGTGTTTTCTTAGGAAAGAGGCAGAAAAGCAGCTCCAGAAGATTCCGGTGATGGTTAATTAATGAACCACAGGATCTCCATTGAGAAGAACTCTAGTGTGCATCTGGGAAGGGGGATGAAAATGGGAGAGAGAGAGAGAGAGAGAGAGAGAGAGAGAGAGAGAGAGAGAGAGAGAGAGAGAGAGAAGTGGTGCTGTCGGTGCAAGATGGTTGGAGGTGTTTAAGGGTTGGAGGTGGGGGAGGTGGTGGAGGGATTAGATATCTAATCTAACTCTAACCTAAACATGATCTAACCCTAGCCCTATACCCCCCCCAGCAGGAACAGAGGTATTTCTGAACCGTCTCTCCACAGCAGGAGTAGAGCACTGCTGAGTGATGAGTGCTTAGTTATGAGTGCTGAGTGATGAGTGATTTCTGATCAGTGAGCGCTAATCAGTGTTCAGTGGTCAGAGCAGAACAGTTCTCTCCTCCTCCTGCCAGCTGCTCCTCTTGTTGTTCCTCTTCCAGATGTGGATATTCTGCTTATCTCACCATTTGTTTGCGATAGCTGTAACAAATAGCCCGCCAATTAAAGACAAACAAGGAAAAAAGAAATTGAAACAAACTTGAATCACTCCAATGTGATGGCAATTATGTCCCGTAATCTCCAACAGATTGGTTCTGCTGCCGGGGAACGGGGGATTATCATGTGTCTGATATCTCAGTGATTACACCCTGCGTGGAAACATAAGCATTCGACACAAAGATACAAGATAAGATAAAGAGCGATCAAAGAAGCGTGAATGGAAGAAGAAGAAGACAATCATCCAGGATGTACCATAGGATGTAATGCAAATGGTTTTAATGAGTTGCTTCTTAATTAGTGCCACAGGAAAGGCCTGGTTGTGTTGGGAAGACAGCGAGCCCAAGGGAGCTGTGCCAAATAACTTGTTTTCTTGCTGCTCGCCACTGAAGCCACAGCAAAGACACTGTGTGTCTGTGGTTAATATCTGCCTTTATTTCAGCCTATGTGTGTGAGAGTGTGTGTGTATCTATCTCTGTGTTTGTGTGTGTGTGTGTGTGTGTGTGTGTGTGTATGTGTGTGTGTGTGTGTGTGTGTGTCTGTGTGTCTGTGTGTGTGTCTGTGTGTGTGTGTTTTCTTATATATATGTCTGTGTGTGAGTGCATCTGTGCTTGTGTGTGTGGGTTTGCATACATTTGTGTGTGTGTGTGTGTGTGTGTGCTTGTGTGTGTGGGGGTTTGCATACATTTGTGTGTGTCTGTGTGTGTGTGTTAGGGAGAGAGAGAGAGAGAGAGAGAGAAAGAGGACCTTTCTGTGTGGTATCTGTGTGTATAAATGCCTGGTTGCCGGTACCATGCGGTGGTTAACTACAGCGTGACTGATAAACATGACCCCGGGATAAAGCAACAGGGCTGATGTGTTTCACACGGCGCAGCGCCGCAATTACAACGTGTTGTTTCCTGTGGCCAGAAACCGTGGGTATCATTTGTTTCCAGACTTTGATTTTCAAATGAAAATATGACACATTATCCTAAAGCGCATGAATTCAACAATGATGGATAGTCTTCAAAGAACAAGTTGTGATAACGTAAAAATTATTCACATCGACTGAGAAGCCTTCAATACTTAGGGTGAGAGCTTTTGTGATTGCGAAGGCATTGTGCTTCGTTAAGGCAATCCTGCATTCAGTATTCTATGAGCGGAAGCAAACAGCGAGCTTGGTGTCAACATATCCCCATATTGTGTAACTGGGTAATATCAGTCACAATCCAGTATATTAGCTGAGCTGCCGACATCCTAACTCAATAGTTGGCGACATAAATCAAAGTGGCATGGGGGAAATGATTTGAATACACCAAGTTCATTGTTGCCCGTGCCGCACGAGGTAGTAAAGCAAACAAGAGGCAATCTGTCACCAATGTTTATATTTTTAGGCACAGCGCGGTCCCAGTGATTGTATTTGATTGCAATGTACCAGATTTGAGAAAGCAGGGGGGGGGGGGGGGGGGCTTTGACTTTGATGGATTTGCAGGCAATATTTAGTCAGCGAGCATGTATCCTTTAAGCTGTGGTGGAACCGATCGAGGTTGACCAAATAATCTGCCAATTCCCTCCCAAGAAACGCGGAGACGACAAAAAAAAAGGGATCTAAGACTCTGAAGCACTCATCCCCCGGGCTGCTTCAGCAATTGTGTCAAAAACTTTGTAAAGCTCCGAATGAGAACTTGGGAGACGGAGGGGGAAGTGGCGGTAACTCCTTTAGCCGGAGCCAGGACCTGCCGGACCCCCGCGCTAAACCACAGCATGATGTCGCTGAGCAGGAGGTGACGCTAGGAACAATGAATGAGGGACACATAGGGACACTTTATAGGAACAAGGACTGAGGGCCGCTGTGCCCTGATAGGGACACCTCATACTGTACTCTCCCTACTCGGACTACCACTCACATCAATGTCATCAATGAAATACGCAATGCTTCATACTGTACTCTCCCTACTGATCTATCACTCACATCAATGTCATCCATGAAACACACAATACTTCACAGTGTACTCTCCCTACTGGACTCACTCATCAATGTCATCAAAATACGCAACACCGCATACTTCGCTGTGCAAATCGGAAGAAAACGCGAGTGAACAAACAAACAAACAAACCAGATGTTTCTTGTGTCTTATGTGTCCTAGCCCAGGTCCCTCGGGGCCCAGAGGGTTGCAGGAGGGGGGGTCAGTCGTCTAGGGGGGGCTGGCTGGAGCTTGGTGGGACTGAGGTGGCCTGAGATCAGTTAGCGAGCGCTGGCCTCCACCTCACAACACGCTGCGGCCGCTCCGTCAGTCTCCCAGCTCAGCCTCCCTCACCTCGCTGCTCCCAGACCAGCCTCGCTCACAGCAACCGACTACAAAGTCAGACTGGGAGCTGTGGCAACAACATGGCACCCCATTTAGAGGTTAAAAATAACAGCCCCCGGATAAGGCCAGACGAGCTCCCTACAGATGGTGGAACACACATTCTAGGGTCTTTCTTTTTGTACGTTTCTCTGTATGTGCATTAGAACATATGTACGTTCAGACATGCATACGTATTTATGTATTTATGAGTGTATGTCTGTATGTACTCCATTTGCAGCATAGAATTGAAATATTACATAATATAATAATACTAATACTACTATTGGAATACATTTTTAAATATATTCTATTTTGATGGGGCAATATTCATGCATGCAAAGACACACACCCATACACACACACACAGACCACATACATACCCAATGCACGCACACACATAAAACCCCACACACACATACCCATGCATGCACAGACATACCCATGAACACACACACACACACACACACACACACACACACACACACACACACACACACACACACACACACACACACACACACACACACACACACACACACACACACACACACACGTGCGGGCCGTCTGCCGGAGCCCCGGGCCGGGCTCTCTTCCAGGAGGCTGTGGTGCGGCTGAATATTCATCTTCATTAAGAGGCCACACGATGCGGCCGCACGGCGCGGCCCCACGGCGCGGTGCCCTGCCCTCCTAACAAGGAGCAAGCGGCCGGGGGGTGGGGCCACGCCCACCTGCTCGCTGGGAGGGAGGCCTGTGCTCCCTCTCCCTCCCTCTCCCTATTCCTCTTCATCTTCTCTCTCTCTCTCTCTCTCTCTCTCTCTCTCTCTCTCTCTCTCTCCCTCTCCCTCTTCTCTTCCTCTTCCTCCCTCTAATCCATGAGTTACAGTTGGCCAACTCTCCAATTTCCTCTCTTTTTCACACTTGCCTCCTCGGACCTCATATATATGTATAGATATGTATATATATATATATATATGTAATGTTATATTGTTATATATATATATGTATATATATATCGTTAGCCTGACGTTAACTTCCTCCTCACTGACCCAGGCTCCATCTCAAGACATTTAAAGGTACAATACATAATACAATACATAGCTCATATCTTCAAATGTCATATCTGTATCTCTATATCTATAATGATATCAATAAAATCAAATCCTATACCATAAAGGATATAAAATATAATATAAGAATAGTATATATTCAACAGAAACTAAAGGCTTCTCGTTTACCAGAATCCTACTCTGGCTCCTCCAGACCCACCAGCAGCGTGGGTCCCCCTCACCGCCAGACGGAGTGGACAGAACTCAGTATGGAGAGAACTCAGAGTGGACAGAACTCAGAGCGGACAGAACTCAGAGTGGACAGAACTCAGAATGGAGAGAACTCAGAGTGGACAGAACTCAGTATGGAGAGAACTCAGAGTGGACAGAACTCAGTATGGAGAGAACTCAGAGTGGACAGAACTCAGAATGGAGAGAACTCAGAGCGGATAGAACTCAGAGCGGACAGAACTCAGAGCGGACAGAACTCAGAGTGGACAGAACTCAGAGTGGACAGAACTCAGAATGGAGAGAACTCAGAGCTGATAGAACTCAGAGCGGATAGAACTCAGAGCGGATAGAACTCAGAGCGGACAGAACTCAGAGTGGGCAGAACTCAGAGTGGACAGAACTCAGAGCGGATAGAACTCAGAGCGGACAGAACTCAGAGCGGATAGAACTCAGAGCGGACAGAACTCACAAAGTGGACAGAACTCAGAGTGAAAAGACCACAGAGCTTCAGTGAGCCTCCGTAGTGGGAGGGGCGCCGTCTTACACACAGATACTGTGCAAAGGACAAAGCTGAAAAATCAAGACTCACATTGCAATAGTGCCTGAGGTTACTTTCCTAAATATTGATGCGTGTGTGTGTGCAGGTACGTGTGCGTGCAGGTACGTTTGTGTGTGCAGGTAAGTGTGTGTGTACAGGTACGTGTGTGTGTGTGCAGGTACGTATGTGTGTGCAGGTAGGTGTGTGTCGTCTAGAGCTCCATCCAGGTGAAGGGAATAGCAGATGATATATGTTCAATCTATTATTAAAGATGCAGGCTGCAAAGCAATGTATTTTCATGGTGATTCCCTGATTCCTGCTCTGAGAGCCATCCCCCGTGTGTAGGAACCCCTTCAGCGGCGCTCCTTAAATCTACATTAAGGCTTTGTTTATGGTCTGCTTCACCACGCCGTCAATTGTGCACATGATGCCCCGCCACGCTTTATTAATACATGTAAGCAGCTTCCATCACCACTCATGGTTGCAGGCTATGTTGAGCAATTAGAGGCAGAATGTCATAACCGATGAACACACAGCTCGTCAGACAACAGCACATGGCTGATAGAGGAAAGAGAATCATTAATCTGCTGATGTCATGGTGAGAGACGTGACTTGAAGGGAGAACACAAGGCAGTGGGCCGCAAAGTGTTTCAAGGTATACAAAAGGATTCCAGACCCCTTTACAACACGCCTGCATGTGTACGTATCTTTGATAGCTACCCCTCTACACCAGATCTCCATTGTGGAGCTCTATTTTCCTCCCTGCAGCTCAGACTTTGTCTCATCAAAGGGAATCTCTCTCCCCTTTTGCTGTTCAGCCACTGACTAGAAGAGCATGATAGAAATTGTCTGTGACAACCGCCACTCAAACCAGGCAAGCTTTACCGACTGGGGAGCCAAGAACAGGCTTAATACTATTTTTAAATCTCTGAAATGGCAAGGTTTGCAGGAAAGTGTGAAGGAATAAGGGATGGGATGGTGTTATGTATTTTGCCACCCCAAAGCTTCTTATGACCTTAGCGTCTCTAGAAGCGCCTCTAAACATAGTCTGATCCACGCTGCCCTGAACATGCCTCTTAATCACGGAGGCCGCGGGGGCGCCGCTGTTCACTGGGCATCGAGGAGGAGACGTGTTCTTTACTTGATATTGATCACTATTCAGTGAATCGTTGAGCTTCACTTGTGGAATGAACACTCTACTGAGCGTCGTGTCCCTTGACATCAGAGGCCGTTCTGACGCTTGGCTCCGAGAAGCAAAAGTGCAAAGTCCTCCGACATTCCCGGCGCGAGTCCCGTGGGATTAGCCTCATTATTGGATCACGGCTTTAGATAATACCATCAGTTACAGTTTACTTCTGAGAACAGATGCAAAAGAGAGGCAATATGGCAATGTTGTGGATGTGCTAATGATAGCAGTGCAATCTCTGCTCCCAATAAGCAGATGCCATGAAGTTTGAACAGCTGTCAAATGTGATGAGTGAGACACTGAGAGCCTGCAGAGAAAGAGAGAGGGAGAAAAGCGGAATTTCTTCCTGTGATGTCTGCTACACTGCAATAAGAGATCGGGGAGAGCAATCTCTCACTCTGTTCAACATCTGTAATGTGTTGGTCTGATGCTGCTAATGTAAGTACACATATATATATCAATGAGCTTATAGGATAGTTATGTTAGTCTTAGATTTCTCTCCTGTCTTTCTTGCTGTTTAATTGCAGGTGCGCTATATGAACTGGACTGTATGCAGCCTTTACCAACCCTATGGAGAGTTCACTAAAACAGAACCACTGAACAGATTACTCCTCATTAAAGGCACAAATATCGTTGAGATTTTCAATAGATGAAATGAAAAACCCCATTTCAACACAATTCCCGGCATACAAAATGTGATTCCTACAGGAAAAATACAAAAAAAACTAATAATCAGCAAGCCAGCTGTACTGGAGTTAGATTAGTATCATTTCGCTGATGCAGCAATGGATCCACTGCAGGACACGAGAACAACAGATCCACCGTTCAATCAGGACGCGTAAAGGAGAGGCTCCTCAACATTAAAGGGGGCGGAGTCTCCTCAACATCATGGACCTACAGGGGGCGGAGCCTCCTCAACATGGCCCTACAGGGGGAGGAGCCTCCTTAACATGGCCCTACAGGGGGAGGAGCCTCCTCAACATGGCCCTACAGGGGGAGGAGCCTCCTCCACGACGCATGCGTCGCAGGGCAGTCACATGGGACCCGGGATGAAGAGCTGAAGACATCCAGAGCACACGACCCGATCTGCATTATGACCAGCAGTGTGTGTTCTGAAAGAGCACACTGCACTCCCCGCTGATCTGCATGACGACCAGCAGTGTGTGTGTTCTGAAAGAGCGCACTGCACTCCCCGCTGGGTTCAGCAGTGTGTGTGTTCTGAAAGAGCACACTGCACTCCCCGCTGGGTTCACCAGTGTGTTTGTTCTGAAAGAGCACACTGCACTCCCTGCTGGATTCAGCTGCCAATGGGCATTGCTGGATGCTACTAGACATGTCTAACCCCCATCAAGTGCTATGCTATGCACGCATGCTACTAGATGTTAATAGATGCTACTAGACTTGGTTAACCCCCATCAAGTACCCGACCCTCCGCTCTTCAACATCACCTCTGTAATGCACCTGTTCGGCCCCGATCCTGCACCACGCTGCCAAGAGAGAATAGAGCAACCTTTATCTGATCTTTGTCTGTGTGTGTGGAAATATGTTAGAACAAGTCTCAGTGTATCAAGGTCTCAGACTGATGTTCTGTAACATCAGGCTCAGTGTAACGAGGTCTCAGACTGATGTTCTGTAACATCAGGCTCAGTGTAACGAGGTCTCAGACTGATGTTCTGTAACATCAGGCTCAGTGTAACGAGGTCTCAGACTGATGTTCTGTAACATCAGTCTCAGTGTAACGAGGTCTCAGACTGATGTTCTGTAACATCAGGCTCAGTGTAACGAGGTCTCAGACTGATGTTCTGTAACATCAGGCTCAGTGTAACGAGGTCTCAGACTGATGTTCTGTAACATCAGGCTCAGTGTAACAAGGTTTCAGTGAGCTTGGCGTTAGCTGTTCGTCTGCATTCCTTGGTGGAGCTGCTCTGTGGTCCTGCTACTTTGCTCTGGAAGTGAGAGTGTGTGAGCAGCCAGTCTGACCCCCCCCCCCCCTCTCCACCGCCGTCTCCTTAATGTGGAAAGCCATTCGCCCTGCAGTCTCTGGGAATGTCAAGGATCTGCAGAGACATTTTGAGTTTCCGGTGATGGGTATTGGCAAACAGCTTGCCTCTGTGAGTAAGGATAACCTTCCATTTGATCAATCCTGCCCCCGTCTCCAGGACTATACCCCCCAATAAATCAATAGGCTAGACGTGGTTGTCCGGGTTGCTTTCCATTCCCCTCCAGCCCCCGCCACACGCCGCTGCCCGCCGCTCTCTACTGCCTGCCGCTCTCTGCTGCCTGCCCTTGTCTCACCCTAGAGCGGTGTGCTCTGCCCTCCCGCCGCCGCCGGGCTCGGGGAGGGACTCGCACTCCGAGCCCTCTGTGTTGCAAATTGTCTTCACCCATATTTCACAGCTGACCACGGCTGCTCCAGTTTAAGCTGTAAACCTAGTAATTATTTTTTATATTTTAAAGCCTGTGAAACACAAACTGTGTACAGAAGCAGACGAACACTCAGGGTATTTGATTTATAGTTTGGGCGGGTTGCAATTTATTTATGACCATATATTGAATTGAGACAATAGCAGGCTTAAGGTTTACCTCCTGCAGTTTGATATGAAAGGAATTCTGGGCTTCGTGTTTATTTATTTATTATCTTACTTTTTTTCTTGGGTTTAATTGCGTGTTATTACTGGATCATCATTTTGTTATCCTCGCTGGGATGCTATTCTAGACACAGCAATTACATTTCCAGAGCGGAACTCCGAAGTGCAGCTGCCGCTCCGTCCTGTCGGCCCTCCACTGTCTCCTCAGAGTTCTGATCACTCCCAATCATCAGCACACAGACCCATTGTTAATTAGAAACATGAAAGCCTGCAAAAGGTCTCATACTTTACATATATTAATATAATAATACCAACCAACAGGAAAGAACCTTGGCGAGTCTTTCCAGGTCCGGTCTCTCCTGGGAATGCTTCTGGGAAGAAAGTCATTCCACATTACTCAATTGACTTTTATATGTTGCCCCTGTCCTTAGTTTACAGCCATGGCAACACCTAAAGGAACCATGCAATGCATACACATTGTAACTATGACAACACATATGACCTAGGCTGTATTTCTGATGTCCTTGTGCCTAATTGTGAACATTGCTCAGCAGAAATTAGACTTTCAACGAGATTCTTTTATAAATTCTTTGAAAGGTTTCATTGGACATTGAACAACCTTGAATGGATTCTTATGAAACTCTGAGGAAATAGTTATCTGGTTTTGTATGAATGGATTAAATTGTAGTTAGTTATAAGTTGATATCATGATCTAATGCTAAAAGTGTCCAAGGGAAGCATAGTGGTCTGCTAGTGGCTCTAAAGATCGGGCCTCTCTCTCCCTCGTTAAGCAGGGCCAATGTACTTAATGAGCACTATTAAAGGAGAAGTGTCATTACAGCAGCACTCGCTCTATTCATTACAACCATCAATGTCTATTGATGTGTGCGTCCTCCTTTAATCATAGGAGCCCTGTGCGTATAACACATGTCTCCATATGTAACCATCCCTCTCATATCAGAAGGCTTTGATGTCCTATTACTTCCTTCAACTGCTCTTAAGTTCCCCTTTCAGCGCACAACCACTCACACAACCACACAACGAGACAGACACACACACAGGTGTTCAGACAAGATGCACACAAACACACACACACACACACACACACACACACATAGCTGCAGATCTCGTATCAGTCAAACCATTTCCCCCAATGTACTATTTTTAATTCATAAGAGTAGGGCCATGTGGAATAAATGAAGTAGGGGATGTTAGCACTAGGAGATGTGAGCACTAGGGGATGTGAGGACTAGGGGATGTGAGGACTACGGGATGTGAGGACTAGGGGATGTGAGCACTAGGAGGTGTGAGGACAAAGAGATGTGTGCACTAGGGGATGTGAGCACTAGGGATGTGAGAACTAGGGGATGTGAGCACCAGGGGATGTGAGGACTAGGTGATGTGAGAACTAGGGGATGTGAGGACTAGGGGATGTGAGCACTAGGAGGTGTGAGGACCAGGGGATGTGAGCACTAGGGGATGTGAAATTGGAAGAGTAGGGGATGTGATGAATAGGGGATGTGAGGACCAATCAAATGCTTTTAAATGTACAACGTTTATATCTTCTGGTTCATTTAGTTACAGAAAACAAAAGAAGCTGTGGCTAGCAGGAGTTAGCCCTAAGACGCTAGCAGGAGTTAACCCTTAGATGCTAACAGGAGTTAACCCTTAGATAGCACTTTGCCAATGTTTCCATTGAGCAATAAGATAATTGGGCAAAACCCAAACGAGGATGTCCTCCCAGGTCGTATGAACCACTGATGCTATCTAGGTTCAAGGAGTGACCCCTGGTGAATGCCAGTCTGCAGATACAGAGGCAGGTGTACACTGTGGTCTATTGTTCTGTCTTGCCAAACAGCATGTGATGGTTAGAGCTGCCTGGGATCAGTAGTGAACACACTGCTGCTATTATCAGTCGGTCGGAGGCTGTCCTCCATAATTGGGAAGCAAGTGGAAGAGATATGTTAATGTGAATAAATAAACCAAATGAAATTAATGAGGACCAATGATTAGACCGCTGATAATTAAATCTGCCGTGTTGTTCAATTTGCATGATTAAGATGTAATGTTGTTCTCACATGATCCAGGTTGTTCATTCTCAAAATGTCAACATATCAGAATTCTCCACACTGCACTTAATTATCGGCAGTTGAATCAATTACATTTAATGTGCTTCCAATTAAAGTGTGACTCTAAAGAATGCAAATATGTACCACTGATACCAGTTTAGAAATTAAAACTTGACTTCCCATGTGAAGAGACAAGAACGATTTACCCTCCTTTTTTTTAGCATTGCAAAGTTTTGGCGATGGCAAAAACTTGATCTGAACTTTGACCTTGTCCTACTTGTAAGATTCCCCAGAGGTCAAACCTGATTTGCATGGGGTGGCCTTCCAAAGTGAGTCCCTACCTGCAGCTGGGCAGCAGCAAAACACTGTGTTTCTAAACGGCCAGGGGTTTGAAGTGAAGAAGCACCAGCAGCTCCAGAACATGAATGAATAAATACGGTACAAGATAGAAACACCATTTCCCCCAGAAGCAGAACACAGCTCCTGGAAGACTTGACTGGAACACGAGTCAAATAAAAGGAATTTTAGAGATGACAACAAAGAAGAATCTTTTCGTGATCAAACCCCGCCCCCCCCCCCCCCCCCCCCCCACACACACACACACACAAACACACACACACAGACACACACACACACACACACACTCTCTCTTTTGCTCTCTATACTCACTTAGCAAAGAAGTGTTTCCCATGTAAACAAAGTGCTAATGATGCAGACCAATGTCCGTCTTCTAAATAAACTCCTCAACCTGAACGTAAGACCCATTTAAATCCCTGCTGGAACAGACAGACAGCAGAACACCTCCCCTCTCCTGGCTCACTCTGACCAGCCGTTGAAACACGGTACGTGAGCTCTGAGGTAGCTGCTGATGCCCCTAGTGGCGCTGGGCAGTATTGCAGCGGTTCTCTCCTAGACTGATGGCCCGCGGAGCACAATGCAATGGCTCTGTGATTAATTCCACTGACAAGGCAGTAACTAATGATCGATTGAGGATGCCTGGGCTACAAACACCGTTTCCCCTTCGGTTGCTTTGCCTTTTTTCAAAGCCGTCTGATATTTTGATCACCGGCAAGGGCATGAGAGGAATGAATCAGAGCTGAGGTTTAGGAGCACTCTCCGTCAGGTGGCTGAAGGTGGAGGAGCAGGCTCCGTCAGGTGGCTAAGGATGGAGGGGCAGGCTCCAACTACTGGAGGTGGAGGAGCAGGCTCCACCCACAAATGTGGTGATGACGTGTTTTGCAAATTCCTCAACAAAAAATAAAAACACAGCAATGATTCTCAGCCGATCGAGCTGTTGGTTTTGTGTGGTTATTGTTGTTTAGTTGGAGAAAAATATTTATATATATATATATAATGAGAGAGAGAGAGAGAGAGAGAGAGAGAGAGAGAGAGAGAGAGAGAGAGAGAGAGCGAGAGAGAGAGAGAGAGAGAGAGAGAGAGAGAGAGAGAGAGAGTGTGAGAGAGAGAGAGACAGACAGACAGACAGACAGGCAGACTGTAAGACGGACAGAAAATGGCCACAGAGAACACTGTGTATTAGCCTACGGAGTGCTTGTTTTTTTTTATTTGTGAGCTCCCAGCTGAAACGCAGCTGCAACACCAACACGTGAGTCGGAGGAAAATTAAATGGTCCAGAAAAAAATAATGGTAGACTTGATATCGTCGCTAATTGGAATCTCTGGCACTCTGGTCAAAGGCCTCGGCTGGGAAATGCAAGAGAAACCCCGAACGCGTTTCCATGACAAGGTAAAGTAAAAAAAATGTTCCGCTCCAAGGCGGTCGTGTTCACCATGTGAGCCCAACACTGACGCCTTCCCCTCCCCATCTGATCCATGGCTGGTTAATAATGATCATTTCAGAACGCTGGCGCGGGGGCTGAGAGCAGAAGGGGGTCGAGAGGGCTCTCACCGTGGTGGGGCTGCATTGATGTTTCATAAGGAGCGTCTCCTCACAACTTCAGAACAGCTGTGTGTGCTGGATGGTACATATTGAGCTGGCCGACCGCCAGATAAAGACTCTCAGCCTCTCAGCCTCCAGCCTCCAGCCTCCAGCCAGGCCCGGCTCTCAGTCCAACCAGCGGCCGCAACCTGCCAACACTAGAGGGCCCTCATTGAGGCCCTTAGCTGGGCCCCTATCGGGGGCCGGCCTCACCGGGCTCGGGCTGAGCAGCACGCTAATGGAGCTGTAGTGGTCCACACACAAACACACACACACACACACACACACACACACACACACACACACACACACACACACACACACACACACACACACACACACTGGCTCGTGCCCACACACATACACATCTCACACTGATTGTTGTACTCTTAATACGTAATATATATATAATATATATATATATATATATATATATATATATATATATATATATATAATATATAATATCTTACGTTCTTAATATTCAGCTCCCCTGCTGTCACTTATTTTCTTTCACAATGTCTGCACAAAACAAATGGAATTATATTCCTCATTGTTATTATTGACATCATTATTATTTAATAAAAATTAACTAATTCATATGAACATGAATTAATATTAACAATAGCATTACTATTCCTTACTGCCACTGTATCCCCGTGTTTAAAACTCTGTAGACGGCCGTGTGTTGGAGGAGAGGGATCCGACCCACAACCCTCTATGCTGTGAGGGGCGGCTCAGCCTCTCCGTCTCCTCTTCACTTCTCTGCCAGCAGCGCGCCCGTCGGAGCTCTCCGGTCTCCGGTTCAGCTCTCCGGTCTCCGGCTCCCGATTCAACCGTCGACAGGATCTCTATTTCCCGGAGCCTCAGAACGCTGACAGCTGCTGATGGTCCTGAGTGACAGACGCACTTTGACCGTTTTTGAAAGCTGGAAATGGTGCAAGGAGAAGGATGCAAGACAGCATAGTAAGTACCGTCTGATCAGATCAGCTCCCAGGTAGATCGGGGGTTCGGACGCGGAGAAGGAAGGTTGGTTCGGTTGTTTTCTGCCGTTGGACGTTCAGACAACACGTTGTGATCGAAGAAGACAGGAGACACGGATCAACTCCATCGACAGGTTTGGACTCAGCCCCTCAACCGTGGATCTCCTGACAACACGTTTCATCTCGAGGTTACCGAGCAGTAAATACAGAATCAACCCAAACAGCCAGAACTAGAGGTCTGGAAACTCGTTCCTTTAACACCTCAGATACAACAAATCAAAGTTCCTAAAGCGCTGTTTAGGATTTATTCTGGACTGCAGTAAAGCTTTTATAGCGACGCAGCAGATCAACTTTGACGTCCATCAGGAAGAACGGGAGACGTTGATATCGCTCCCTGCACCACGGAGAGCCCCCGGTACCACGGAGAGCTCCGGGTACCACTGAGAGCTCCCGATACCACGGAGAGCTCTTGGTACTAAGGAGAACTCCCGATACCACAGAGAGCTCTGGGTTCCACGGAGAGCTCCCGGTAGGACCGGAAACGCTCGGTTCCGTCTGCGGTTCAGCTCCGTCTGTCCCCCACCGAGGACCGGCGCTCCCCTCCCGGTGGACCGGGGAGCTCTTCTCCCGGTCGACCGTGGACGGCAGCCACGGTGGAGCGGGGAGCTCTCCACCCCGCTGAACCGGGGAGCTCTCCATCGAGGTGGACCGGGCAGCACCACCGGGGTTGTGCTAAAAGCTGCGTCTTTACGCCAGTGCGGCTCCGTCGGTGTAAAATGTATTATTTTTGGTTCATCGGTCGAGTGCGTGCCGTTCAAAATTCACGCTGTTCGAGGTGGTTACAATATTTAAACCTTTGTCGTTTCAACGATATATCTTGTTTACAATAATAGTATTATTATTCTTTATCAAATTATAAGAATCATTATTTTGTCTTCTCCCGTAATTGTAAGATTTTAATTTCTATCCTTGGTTAGGTCCTGCGTTTTATGAGCAATTAATTACAACAAAATAAAATAATAATTTATTATGCGTTAAAGGGTAAAAGTTAACAAGGCGCCTGAGCGTCAGGTGAGGACAATGCGCTCGTGGAGATCAGGTGCTGAGGAGACGTCCTCCTCCGAGGCTCTGAGGCTCGCTGGGCCTTTTCGCTTTGATTGGTGTGAACACTCGATATGTTACTGCTTTGTAACGTGACGACTGAGTTGACAATTGGATTCAACAGGTGCCACAAAATATCCATTATTTAATGTCAAGAGTCATATTGTAGCGTTAGTGGTTCCATGTTAAGACGCCTCATATATAGGCCTACTAGTAACAGCATCAATAAATATTAATAATTTGCCCCATTATTATCGTAGTAGAAATACAATATAAACATCACATGAGAAATGTGAATAATTGAATATTTGAATTGGATATAACCAATGCTTTGGTTGTCTCTGTGGTCAAATGTAAAAATGGTGAAAGTGTTTCGGATCCATTTTGATCGGAGACCAATAGATGGGTGTCACGCCGACCCAGACGACTCTCCGGCTGACCTACGCGACTGATGGCCGACCCATACCCAGTTGTCTATTGCAGACCCAGGTATCTGAGTGCCGACCAAGGCGTCAGACCCAGGCGTCTGACGGCCCAGACCAGGGAGTCTGAGGGGGGGTCGGTCCAGACGCCGCCAATCAGAGCCGCTCCTCATGAGCCTCACAACATTTGCTAAAAAGCAAAGCTTTAAAAATGGAGATGCGTTTTTTTTGTTATCTAATAAAACAACATTAATCACAGAAAACATGTCGGGGGAGGGAATTCTGTGTTCAATAATCCCTACAACTCCAGATTAGAGACGCGTGGATCTTGGATGGCTCGCTGAATAACACGTGGTCCGCGCTGGATAGAGCTGTCATGTTGTCCTTGTTCTGATGGAACAACACGGCGGTAAGGTCGTTAGCCGGCTGCTCCGCGCGGCGCAGGACGGGAACATCATGTCCTCCTGTCGGAAACCAGACCTGCCAGGTGGTTCTCTGCTGCTCCTACTGCCGCTTTGTGGTTAATCTCTGCTCTGGGACCCTCTGGCTGACGGGGTCGGCCCCTCCAGTCTGATTGGTTCAACCCCGGCCGGGTTCTAGGGATATTGTCTTATCTCCGACTCGAACTAGAACCCCACCCACTCCTCCACCACCACCCCCACTAAACCCTCCACACCCATCAGCAGACCCACAACTCCAGCCCCAACCGCCCCTCCACCACCCCCACCCACCCCACCACCTCCCCCACCCCTCCATCCCCACCCCCAGCACCACTCACCCCTCCACCCCTCTGACAGCTCCCTGACAGACCGGGGAAACAAACAATCAAACTAACTGTGATCGCTCCCCTTTCCTAAGGTCTTCCCGGACGGAGTAAACACCAAATGGAAGCCGAGCTGAGCTCCTCCACCTCCTCCACCCGCTCCACCTGGCATGGAGGCCCAGCAGACACACCAGTGACCTTCACGGCAACGTGAGCGCTGAGCAGAACCAGGACAACAGGAACCCCCTGGTTCTCTGAGAGAGAGCTGTCCGTCTGCAGAGAGAGAGACACCAGGGACGGGGAGAGAGAGAGAGAGCGAGAGAGGGAGAGAGAAAGAGAGAGAGAGAGGGAGAGAGGGAGAGAGAGGGAGAAAGAGAGAGAGAGTGAGAGAGAGAGAGAGAGAGGGAGAGAGAGAGGGCGAGAGAGGGAGAAAGAGAGAGAGAGAGAGAGAGAGAGACAACCAACTATCTGCCCATCAGAAGAAGCAGCGCTCTGCAGAAGATGGTGGGTGAGTTGTGGCGCTGGTCGCGGCGGCCGCTGGCCATGTGGACGCCCGTACTACTGCTGTGGATTACTTGTTTTCCCCCGATGGCGCCCGGCGTGGCGGGGACGTCCGGAGGCGTGCGGACCACTGGGAGCCACGCGATGCCCGGCCGTCTTGGCGACGGACGAGTATTACTGAGCCGGGCCAAGAGAGGATGGGTGTGGAACCAAATGTTTGTGCTGGAGGAATTCTCTGGACCCGATCCCATCCTGGTTGGCAGGGTGAGTGCCGCGATCCTCAGCCTTATACTAAGCTTATCGTGTGGAAACATTAAGTCAGCCGTATGAACACGCTGGCTCTATCCACCTCCCGCTGTGGTTGGGGTGTGTGTGTGTGTGTGTGTCTGTATGTGTATTTGTGTGTTTGTGGGTGGGTGTATTGGGGTACAGACAGTACAGACAGCGGGGTACACACAGTGGGGTACAGACAGCGGGGTACAGACAGTGGGGTACAGACAGCGGGGTACAGACAGGGATCAGATGACCTCATGGTTTCAGAGAGCAGGAAATTCTCTGCGTATGTTATCACCGTCCTTTCCTGAATCGCCACAGTACCCTCCTCCCCCTAGCCCGGGACTCTCATGTTTATGTTAAACAACAACAACAACCCAATAAGCCTGTGTTGGTGAACAGGGGTTTGAATCCCCCGAGGACAACCTCTCTCTCCCCCCGCCCCTATCAACGGGTCCATCCGTTATACTCCCGCTGCCTCCTGGGATTCCTATCCTGTGTTTTCCAAACACTGTATGAACCCAACAACACCGTTAAGCGATGCATTAATATTTTAAGTCAATTAGACATTCTCCGTGGCTGCCACGGCGGCTTCCTGTCAGACCGCCAGACGGCCCGCTGCTGTGTGTGATTGCCGTTTACGTTCACTGTGTGCGTTTGCTGTGTACGTTGGCTGTGTGTGTTCGCTGTGGTTGTTAGCGGTGTGCGATTGCGTAGTGCGTTCGCTGTGTGCGTCCGTAGCGTGCGTTCACGGTGTGCGTTCACGGTGTGCATTCGCGTGTGCTGGTGTCCCCTCAGGCCTCCGTTTCCCAAAGCAGAGAGGTGACGGTCTGTAGTTGGTATTCTGTGGCAGGCCGCTCTTCTCCAGGGCAGAGTAATTGCTTATTGCAACACGATTGACTGGAGTGCCATGAGTCACAGGGAGGGGAGAGATGCTCATCTGGTCGCAGCGCCGCGTGTGTGTTGGACACCGAGGGTTTGGAAGAGGCGCTGAGAGGAAGGGTCGCGACCACCGCAAGGTTAAGTGCTCCGGACGGAGGCTGGCCAAGGAGAGATAACGCCACGTTGGACGAGATGGCCCAGTGTTCATTGGAGTCTCTCTCTTTATCGCTCTCTTTCTCTTTGTCTCTCCTTCTCTCTTCCCCTTCCTCACTTAATTAAAAAATGAATGAATGAGTGAGTGTGTGCGAGGGGGTGGTTTGATTGAAACGTGCCTGGCAGATCTCCGGCTGTGAGAGTGTGATTCCCGTCTCTTCCCTCTCCCTGTCTCCTTGAGGTGGGAGGGAAGTGCGATGGCGTCGGTGGGCCGATTATCTAGGATCCCCAGGCCGTCGCTGGAGCCATTCCATTCTATGGCTTTTATAGCTCAATACCGTGTAGTTTAATTATACATGCCTCTCCTGTCTTATCTCTGCACCACCTCTCTCACACCAGACATCAGAGAGGGAGAGAGCAGAGAGAGGGAGGGAGGGAGAGACAGAGGCTATATAGAGGAAGACGGAGAGAGAGAGAGAAAGAGAGAGTATATATAGAGGGAGAGGGAGAGAGAGAGGGAGACAGAGGATACATAGAGAGAGAGGGAGAGAGAGGGAAATAGAGAGGCAGAGAGAGAGAGAGGGGGAGACAGAGGATACATAGAGAGAGGGAGAGAGGGAAATAGAGAGGCAGAGAGAGCGAGGCTACAGATTACAGGGAGAGAAACAGGACATGTCATGGATGGTGGGCGCAGAGGAAGACATGGGAGCCAGACACAGACCGTGTTTCTGTCTCTAAAAGTCTGTTAGCATACAAGGCACTGGGGCTGTGGGGGTGACAAGGGGGTGGTGGTGGTAGTAATGAAGGTGGTGATGGTGGTGATGGTTGTGCTGATGGTGGTGGTGGTGTAGGTGGTGCTGATGATGGTGTGGGGGTGTAGGTAGTGCTGTTTGTGACGGTTGTGGTGTAGGTGGTGGAGGTGGTGGTGCTGCTGGTTATGGGGGTGGTGGTGTATGGTTTTGGAGATGGTGGTGGTGGTGGTAATGATGGTTGTAATGATGGGGTGAGGTTGGTGGGAGTTCTTGTGGGGGTAGTGTTGGTGGTGGGGATGGTTATGTCGGAGGCTGTGGTGGTGGTGGTGTTGATGGTGGTGATGGTGGTGGTGGTGGTAAGGGTGGTGGTGAGGGTGGTTGTGGTGGTGGAGGTGGTGGTGGTGGTGGTAATGATGGTTGTAATGATGGGTGTGATGGTGGTTGTGGTTCTTGTGGGGGTAGTGTTGGTGGTGGGGATGGTGATGTCGGAGGTGGTGGTGTTAGTGGTGGTGATGGTGATGGTGTGGATGGTGGTGGTGTGGGTGGAGGTGATTGTGGTATCTGAGTGAGAGGTGTGGCCATAACCTGGGACAGCAGCTTGCCCCCCACCCCCACCCTCACCTCTGCCTTCACCCCTGCCCTCACCCCCACCCTCACCCCCACCCTTAAATCTCCCCTCCCCCTGCTCTCACCCCCTCCATCCACGCCGACACGGGAGGGAGGCAGCAGGGAGGGGGAGGGCGGGGTGAGGGCGTGGGAGGGCGGGGGGAGGGTGGAGGAGCGGGCGTACCTGTTAGAGCAGAGCCAGAGAGACAGCTGTGAAAGCCTGTCGCTCCGCTGTAGCCTCAGAAAACGACACGCTGCGTTGGAACGGATCGGAGGATTAGGGACTGAGGCCGGGAGAGTGAGCGGGGGTCTGTGCAGCCGTCACGACGGAGCCGTGAGGACCGGGTGGGGGGCCGGGGGATGGGGAACCCCTGAGGGGTGTTGGTCTAACAGGCAGGCCGTCGGACTCTTGGTGTTTATGCTGCTGAGATACCTGCTTTCAGAGACAAAGCTCGATATTGTGCCTTTAGCTATACATAGATTGTGTACATGCACACAGGTGCATACCTGCATGAGTCACATGTACGCTATGGTGGTGCTGTCATAACACAATGTTTATTTCAGTAAGCCCCGGAACTCTGAGTGGTTTATCGCTGCCAGGAGGATCTTTGTTCCTCGCCGCTCCCCTCCTCTCCATCATCGGATGGTGAATAAGAAACAGATTCGCTGGATCAAAACAACAACAACCAAACAGAAATAACATTACAAAACGAACACGGCACACAATTTGTCGTGGAAACGCAGGATGTTGGCTTTGAAGACAGAGCTGATAGCGGGCTGGGTTGGAGGTGCACTGGAGAATATCAAAGCCTTGTGACACAGCTCCCTCTCCACCCGGCTATCGCTTAGCCGTGTTGTTCTCTCCAAGTGATGCTGATGGAACGGCTCGACAGCCTTGAAGTGGAAATCCATAGAAAGATCTCATCTTTTTATCCAAAACTTTTATGTCCTACAGTATTATGTGTGTGTGTTTTCCGAACAAAGAGAATGGATAATCCACTCATTAATATTCATCAATTCAGAATAAACCATAAGATTGTAGGGACTGACAGCAACACAGGAGGGGAAAAGACAGCTTTGATTATATATTCTGCAGATAGGAATGGATGTATCATGTGTGCGAGCGGGATGGAAGGGAAACATTTAGAGCAGCTGCACGCCGGGCCAGAGGAGGACTCGGTGTGAGGGTGGAGGAAGTGTTAGCAGGGCCGCCAAGCTGCCAGATGCAGGGGCGATATTCTCCAGTATTACTGCCTGTGCCTCTGTTTCATTAGAATCCCAGAACCAACAGCATCGGTTGCATAATCCATATCTCAAACGTGTAAAAACTCCTCTGCAATCTGTACCTTCGGCTTTTATTTTCCAAACCCAAATGTACTGGTGTACTGGTGTACTGTTTCACAAATCAATGTGATAAAACTAAATTTAGTTTGGATCTGAGGTCAAAACAGTTATAAGCAACTCTTACATGTGAACCCCTCTAAAATCAATTAGGCGACCATTAACGACCATAAAGTGTGTGTGTGGGCAGTGAGGACGGAGAGGGGCGGTGGGGGGCGGCGGCGCCTGTTAACACACGACGGCCACTACGGGACCGCAGTATGAAGTCTTATCTGCGTTCAGCGCGTTCCGGGCTCTGGTTCTCTCTCCTCCTCGACAGAGACATGCAGTCTATAAATACTGATGTCGTTTACTACCGCTCCAGTGCCATGCACTACCCTCCTCCCTCTCTCTCTCCCTCTCTATCTCCCTCTCCCTCTCTCTCAACCTGACTCTTGCTCTCCCTCTCTCTCTCTCTCCCTTACTCCCTCTTTCTCCCTCTCTCTCTCTCTCTCTCTCTCTCTTGCTCACCCTCTGACACATAGTTGTATTCCTGGCTCTTTTGATCTCATGTATGCGTTTGTCTGCGAGTCTGTGTGGTTGAGTGTGTGTGAGGTTGTGTGTGTGTGTGTGTGGTTGAGTGTGTGTGTGGTTGATTGTGTGTCTGTGAGTGTGTGTCTGTGTGTCTGTGAGTGGCTGTGTGTGTGGTGATTAAGGGGACCCTGCCCTGTAAGCCCCCCTCCAGGGTGACATTGTTAACGTGTGCTTCGGCTACCGGCAACAGGGTGTGCTGCTAGGAGGCTGTGTTGTTTAAACACACACACGCACACACACACACACACACACACACACACACACACACACACACACACACACACACACACACACACACACACACACACACACACACACACACACACACTCACACAGACACCCTCACAGGTGGAGGAGGTGGTGGAGCTTTGAGGCTTGTCCTCGCTCCTCCTCCACCTCCTCTCTGGAGAGGAGGAGGAGGAGGAGCGTTGAGGCTGTTTCCTGCACCTCCTCCTCCTCTCTGGAGAGGAATAGGAGGGGGGGGTTCCTCTGAAGACCGTAGTGGGCCCTCTGTTTGGGGTTCTGTGGTGATTGATGGACAGTACCTGAGTGTTAATGAGGTTATTAGACAAATTACCGTCAGTGATTGATCGCCGCGGTGAGATGGAAGTTATAAATGGCGTCTTGGGAATAATACGGCTTGAAATGTAGCCCAAACTAAACCACATTCAGGTTGTGTTGACTTAGTGTATGTGTGTTTGTGTGAGAGTGTGAGTGTGTGTTTGGGAGCTAAAGGGTACCAGCGCTTGGTAGCAGGGGAAATCCTTTAGTTGGCTCCCACTGGGCGAGGCTCTTGGTGGAGGCTGTGTTGTTGTGGAGACCTTCCAAATATTCCCTTGTCTCACGGCCTCGTCTCCAGTCTGACCTGAGCTCCTCTGCACATCAGGCCCAGGAAGGTTCTCTGCTAGCGGGATAGTGGGATTAAAAGTTTGATTAAATAAAACATGTATTCCACATTGTCTTCTCTGTCCCTCCCTCTCTCTTCCTCTCTCTGCCTCTCTCTCTGCCTTCCTCTCTCCCCCTCTCTTTCCCTCCCTCTCCCTCTCTCGCTCTGCCTCTCCCTCTCCCTCTCCCTCTCCCTCTCCCTCTCCCTCTCCCCCTCTCTGTCCCTCTCTCTGCCTCCCTCTCTCTCCCCACTCCCTGTGGTCGGTTCCTGGCTCACCTTTTCATGTCTATAGTACATCACCGATGGCACAAGGGCTTTTAAAGATAACAGCCCCAGACCACAACCACTCTGCTCCATGAAGGGCCCAGCCTCTCTTTCTCTGTCTCTCTCCCTCTTTCTCTCTGTGTCCTCCTCTTTTCCTCTCTTTCTTTCTCTTTCTGTCTCTGTCTCTCTCTTCGTCCATCACCATCGAGCTTCATTCTCCCCTCCAGCCTCTCTCTCTCTGTAGCCTCAGTGTATCCTGGTGTGTGGAGGACAACACTGTAGTTTGTCTTGGTGTGTGTCTCAGTGGTTCCTGGTGTGTGTCAGTGTGTCCTGGTGTGTGTCAATGGGTCCTGGTGTGTGTCAGTGTGTCCTGGTGTGTGTCAGTGGGTCCTGGTGTGTGTCAGTGTGTCCTGGTGTGTCTCAGTGTGTCCTGGTGTGTCTCAGTGTGTTCTGGTGGGTCTCAGTGTATCCTGGTGTGTCTCAGTGTGTCCTGGTGTGTGTCAATGTGTCCTGGTATGTGTCAGTGTGTCCTGCTGTGTGTCAGTGTGTCCTTGTATGTGTCAGTGTGTCCTGGTGTGTGTCAGTGTGTCCTGGTGTGTGTTGGTGGTAAACAGAGGTGCAGCAGGGCTCTGATGGAGCTGTGGCATCACATCAGTGTTTCCCTCAAAGGTTTTGACAGTTGTCTCTGGCCGTGTGTTGTCAGTGCTGTCCTGCTTCCCATTAAGTAGCTGGGCCTCATGGTGCGTGTGTATGTCTGTGTGTGCGTTTCTGTGTGTTTGTGTGATTGTGAGTGCGTGCATGAGTGTGTGTGTGTGTGTGTACGTGCATTTGCTTACAGTAACACAAATCACTGAAGGGTTATGGTCTGAAATGACACAGAAAGGATAGAAGCTGAGTGCATTTCAGCAGCAGTGCAGCAGCCTGCAAACTGTTTACAGCCTGTAAACAGCCTGGGAAACACGGAGCATATCAATACGCACACTGGGAGGTCGATGATGTGTTTCAAGGGTGTATTCATACATAATTACTGCAGAACAATTTCTTTCATTCACATAAAGCACAAGGTATTTCTCTTTGAAAATGTAGATGAATAGAAGGGCTCAGCCTCGCTCAGTGAGTCTTCATTTGCTTTTGATTATTCTCTTTCTTTATTCTGAATTCGAGCCGTCTCCCATCCAAACCTTTTGTTTCTATTTCCCCCGCCCTGACCTTTGCCTTGTGCCGGGAGCGGGGCTGTCTGCTCCGCTCAGTGTCCGACCCCACCCCCCCTCTGCTCTCTAAACCGGCCATCCCAGCCCTCTCAGAGAGCCAGACCCCGTGTTAATAATAGAGAGTGAGACGACAGCCCCCCAGCCCCCAGCCTCCAGCCCCCAGCCTCCAGCCTCCAGCCTCCAGCCTCCAGCCCCCAGCCTATAGCCTCTAGCCTCCAGCCTCCAGCCCCCAGCCTCCAGCCTCCAGCCTCCAGCCTCCAGCCCCCAGCCTATAGCTTCCAGCCTCCAGCCCCCAGCCTCCATTCTCTAGCCTCCAACCTCCAGCCTCCCGCCCCCAGCCTATAGCCTCTAGCCTCCAACCTCCAGCCTCCCGCCCCCAGCCTATAGCCTCTAGCCTCCAACCTCCAGCCTCCCGCCCCCAGCCTATAGCCTCTAGCCTCCAACCTCCAGCCTCCCGCCCCCAGCCTATAGCCTCTAGCCTCCAGCCTCCAGCCTCCCGCCCCCAGCCTATAGCCTCTAGCCTCCAACCTCCAGCCTCCCGCCCCCAGCCTATAGCCTCTAGCCTCCAACCTCCAGCCTCCCGCCCCCAGCCTATAGCCTCTAGCCTCCAGCCTCCAGCCTCCCGCCCCCAGCATATAGCCTCTAGCCTCCAACCTCCAGCCTCCCGCCCCCAGCCTATAGCCTCTAGCCTCCAGCCTCCAGCCTTCAGCCCCAATCCCCCAGCCTCCAGCCCCCAGCCCCCAGCCCCAAGCCCCTAGCCCCCAGCCTCCAACCTCCAGCCCTCAGCCCCCCCCGTCATTAGGTGTGTGTTCATGAGGGGGGCTCCCAGGGGCCGCCTCGTGTCCCTGCTCTACCCTCTGGAACCAACGAGAACGGCCCCTTAATGACTCCGCCCTTAATGCTCGCCACACGTGGTCAGCCTGCCCTAGTGAGCGAGCATCGGCCGGGTATTGGCATGGTAGCCCAAGTGTTTCTGTGTGTGTGTGCGCGTCTGTGTGTGTGGGTGTGGGTGGGTGTTTCAGGGGGCATTGGAAAAGCTATAAAGGGTTTTCCCTCTTCTATCTCTTTCTCTCTCTCTCTCTCTTTGTCGTCTCCATTATCTTCTTTGTTGTCGCCTGCAACCTCTAGAAATGGGTTTGCTTTGTCCTCATTTCCCCTGCCCTTTCTCTCTCTCTCTCTCTCTCTCTCTCTCTCTCTCTCTCTCTCTCTCTCTCTCTCTCTCTCTCTCTCTCTCTGTCTTTCCCTCTCCCTCCCTCACTCTCCCCTGCCTCTCTCTCTCTCTGGTTAGAGTGGGCGTGGCTCTGGACAGATGCTGCCCAGGTGAAGCAATCGATGGTCATATAGCTTCCATGTTATGTGACCCAGTGCAGGGGCGTTTCTAGGTTTCTGAAATATTCGGGGCTTAGCCCAGATATAAAGGAAAAATGGCAAAAAAAAAAAATGCTGAATTGCGCATGCAAATCTTTTCATAATGCTTTACATAAATTTACAAAATACGCAGTTTATTATAGCTTTAAAAAGCTTCCTGACTGCTGTTCTGCTTATCCCCCGACATCTAAAGTTCCATTCAAGTTATTTCAGAGTAAATTGAATACAAGTGAGACAGACCTTACATATATATATATATATATATATATATGACTGGATATAGGATAGGTTTATTCACTTGAGGTGGTAAACAGTCTGGTAATGTTTTTAATTCTCTATTCTCTAATTCTCTTGCCAGAAGGACTATCTTGAAGGACTGCTACTTTGAGATGCCCCTGGAATCCCCATGTTTGTTTCTAGTGTAAAGCAAACAATTGTTTGTTTTTTTCAAAAAATAAAAGATTCGGGGCTAATTCAATAATATCCGGGGCTTTAGCCCCGGATGAAACTGCCTAGTGACGCCACTGACCCAGTGTCTCCACATTATTCCAGAAAATAGCACACAGTCACACAAGTCTAAATTTGTGCACCAGATTGATGCATTCCAGGTTAAAAGGTACCAAATTTTCTTCCGGGGGAGCATGCCGCCAGACCCCGCTAAGGACCGGGTTCCCTCCACAGTTTCACAAAATTCTGTGGGAAACACTGCTTCAGGGAGGACATATTATTAAGCAGGCATACTTATTTATGACTGGATTTATAGCTTTTGATACTTTGCGGTAAAAATGGCTCTCCTGTTGACGTCGTCCTGTCAGTGCGGCTCTCCTGAAAAAAATAGTGAATACCACTGGTCTAAATAATCGGGCACCTTGCCTCCATTTTGAATTGATGAGTTGATGGAATACGAGGAGAAGAGGAAGAGTTTGACCTCACAGGACACAACTCTCAGTCTTCCACAGCTCAACGGGTTCAGTCAGAGGATTCAGCCTCATTTGGATGAGGTTTAATTCTGAAGCGCTTGAAATCACATGCAAATCAACACGCCTTCAATGATGCCTGAAGAATTCCTGAACGTAAAATATTGGATTTGACACCGGGCTGAGAACAGGGAGTAGCAGGGAGGAGCAGTGAGGAGCGAGTGGGGGGGGGGGGGTTATACTGCCTCGTGACACGCGCGGGGGGGGAGTTAGGCTGCGTGGTGGCGCGGGGGTCTGGCCCCCGGCCCGAGCCGTGAACACGCGGCCGCCTCGGCGGCTCTTAAGCGTTAAATGAGCTTCTGATTATTCAGATCAAAACATTATCATTACCGGAGACCTGCTAATTGGCCCTGCGTGGGGGGGGGGGGGGGGGGGGGGGGGCGTGAAGGAGTGTGTGTGTGTGTGTGTGTGTATTTCAGTTTTTGAGTGTGTGTGTTTGAGTGTGTGTGTGTGTGTGTGTGTGTGTGTGTGTGTGTGTGTGTGTGTGTGTTGGGGAGGATGAAAGCACACACACTAGCTCCCCAGTGAATGTGTGAGGGTGTGAAAGTGTGTGTGTGTGTGGTGTTTGTGTGTGTTAATATGTGTGTGTCTGTGGTGTGAGTGAATGTGTGTGTGGGGGACCGTAACTCGCTCCCCAGTGAGAGTGTGTGTGTCGGGGGGACTGTAGCTCAGTGCTAGGTTTGACTCTCACCAGAGGGAAGGGTGGGGGTGCCCCCCATGGCTCTCTCCTGGGGTGGAGGTGGGTGGAGGTGCCCCTCATGGCTCTCTTCTGGGGTGGAGGTGGGTGGAGGTGCCCCTCATGGCTCTCTCCTGGGGTGGAGGTGGGTGGAGGTGCCCCCCATGGCTCTCTCCTGGGGTGGAGGTGGGTGGAGGTGCCCCCCATGGCTCTCTCCTGGGGTGGAGGTGGATGGGGGTGCCCCCCATGGCTCTCTCCTGGGGTGGAGGTGGATGGGGATTGCCCCTCATGGCTCTCTCCTGGGGTGGAGGTGGGTGGAGGTGCCCCTCATGGCTCTCTCCTGGGGTGGAGGTGGGTGGAGGTGCCCCTCATGGCTCTCTCCTGGGGTGGAGGTGGATGGGGATTGCCCCTCATGGCTCTCTCCTGGGGTGGAGGTGGGTGGAGGTGCCCCCCATGGCTCTCTCCTGGGGTGGAGGTGGGTGGAGGTGCCCCTCATGGCTCTCTCCTGGGGTGGAGGTGGGTGGAGGTGCCCCTCATGGCTCTCTCCTGGGGTGGAGGTGGGTGGAGGTGCCCCCCATGGCTCTCTCCTGGGGTGGAGGTGGATGGGGGTGCCCCCCATGGCTCTCTCCTGGGGTGGAGGTGGATGGGGATTGCCCCTCATGGCTCTCTCCTGGGGTGGAGGTGGGTGGAGGTGCCCCTCATGGCTCTCTCCTGGGGTGGAGGTGGGTGGAGGTGCCCCTCATGGCTCTCTCCTGGGGTGGAGGTGGATGGGGATTGCCCCTCATGGCTCTCTCCTGGGGTGGAGGTGGGTGGAGGTGCCCCCCATGGCTCTCTCCTGGGGTGGAGGTGGATGGAGGTGCCCCTCATGGCTCTCTCCTGGGGTGGAGGTGGGTGGAGGTGCCCCTCATGGCTCTCTCCTGGGGTGGAGGTGGGTGGAGGTGCTCCTCATGGCTCTCTCCTGGGGTGGAGGTGGGTGGAGGTGCCCCTCATGGCTCTCTCCTGGGGTGGAGGTGGGTGGGGATTGCCCCTCATGGCTCTCTCCTGGGGTGGAGGTGGGTGGAGGTGCCCCCCATGGCTCTCTCCTGGGGTGGAAGTGGATGGAGGTGCCCCTCATGGCTCTCTCCTGGGGTGGAGGTGGGTGGAGGTGCCCCTCATGGCTCTTTCCTGGGACGGAGGTGGGTGGAGGTGCCCCTCATGGCTCTTTCCTGGGGTGGAGGTGGGTCGGGGTGTGGATTAAGGGAGTCATCTTGTTAAGGATCTATGTTATTAACATGATAACACCACCATGTTGCGATACCACTACAACATGACTACAACATGACTACCTCTACAACATGGACTGAGCTGTTGTAACCAAGGAATTTCCCTTCCGGTGGATTAATAAAGTTCTCATCTATCTACTATCTAACATGACTACCTCTCTATCGTAACCTTCTCTACACACCAGATGAAATGGAGGGATATGTATTCTGCTGTATTTTATCCCTCCCCAAATGCATTATTTTGTTCCATTTGAGAATAAGAGGGTTCTCCATGAGTTGTGAATGTGTGTGTGTGTGTGTGTGTGAGTGTGTGTGTGTAGGTATGTGCATTTGTGTACGTGGGATATTGGTGGTGGATTTTGATGACAAACGCAGAGGATTTTACAATAAAATCCAAATGATTCATAAATGCTTAATGGGAATGTGGGCCAGCTCATGTGCAGTGCTGCTCTCATAGATGATATGTTGTGCATTACAAGTGACATGGCATCTAACACGCCCCCCATTCCCCCCCCCCCCCCCCTCCCCAAGCTCCCCACCCCTGCTCTGTGTTCTCTGGTGGGGGGGGGGGGGGGGTGGGGCTCGGGGTGGAAGGGACCGCTGGAAGGACCTGCAGACAGGACGGCAGAGGAGTGCAGAGCTTTAGCGAGGTGGAGGATCCCTGTTGTGTGGACGGGAGACGCTCTGTTCAAGAACGTCCTTCATGTTGTTGTACTGCCCGCCGTTGGCCAGCGAACGTTTGAAGGGCTGATGAAATATTAACATGTCTTTGCCCGCCCCGCTCCCTCTATTGTGTTTCCTAATGAAACACAGAGATCCAAGGAAATCATCTGCAATTATGAAAAATAGAACATCCATTTAGTGAAACATATCCACTGATGGTCTTGATGGAGGACTGAAGCTGGCCAGTACAGTCCACTGGAAGAGAATGGGACTGATGTGTCCAACCAGCGCTGAATACAATCGATAAGCAAGAGTAGTTATCACTGCCCCAATTATCCACCCAGAGTCTCATTATCACAAAAGACGGAGTACACGTCCAGGCAGCATTTCCATAAAGGTGTGTTTTTATCCCCCTAAACACTGATAGAGTTATACCTTTGCTTTAAAAGAAGCACTGTTTTATTCACGCATTTAGTCAAATAAGAAAAACACTTAATTGTGAGCACAGGGGAGCTCCTGGGGCGGACGAATGTTCACCGACGGACCTGAACATCCACAACAGCCAACGACAGGGTGGCGGAGGTTCTATCTGCATGAAGCTGTGGACCACGGTGTCATTAGTCCGCACTAATAACCTGTGACCCGCCCTCCACAGCATGGAGGGTGGGTTTCAAACACAACGAGGAATGTGCAAATTAACAAAACACGCAGCATAAAGAAATAAATACACATGACCTGCTTGCCGTCGTCCCAAAAATGACCAGCTCCTCAGCAGACGGTCGGGACAGAGAGCAGGAGGAAACATCCAGGGTTCCAGAAGAGAACGGTTCTCAAGTGTCTGAACCCTCCTACAGCCTCCGCTGTCCTCCCCCCGGTCCACTTCCAGGACAGGAGCCGGTCTCCCTCTGAACAAGGTGCGGGTGTCTCAGACCAGGGGCCGGTCTCCCTCTGAAAGAGGTGCGGGTGTCT